>NC_142840.1:8787878-9090909 GCF_061612785.1 Hesperophylax consimilis | reverse complement strand
GAGAATAACTCAAAACAACAACAACAAAACTTTTAATGCACAAGGGTTAAGCTTTACATACAATGAAGTATTCCAGGATATATATTTACTCGTTATACTAAATATACTTACTAATATAAATATTATAAAACTTGTGCAAAGTTGCTGTTTACTATAAATACAATGGTTCCGTCCATACCAAGAAAACGCGCTGTGCCGCTAGAACTAGGTATTAAGCTCTCTAGGCTAATATGTTCACTTTTGAGAACAACTCATATGGTATCATAGAAATCGTTTTGTCTTTCTATCGTGATGATAAATGTGATCTAAATGGTGTTAGAAAGGGAAAACACCACACTTTATATTCAAATCTAGAAGTTAACCACAAAAAAATTATAAAGTGAACCTTTTTGAAACAACAGGTTATTTGTTATGACCGCAATTTGAAAAAAAAATTACGATAAAAAAGGGAGTTGACAATAACGTTACCATTAATTTTTTTCATTATCAGTAATTTTAGTTACAAAAAACATGAAATGAGCCATCTTCAATTTTTTTAAGGTTTGCATACAATATTCAAATATTCAAAAATATATGTTTATTTCTAACATTAAAAATTTTAAGTGTGTCCTTTCAAAAACAGTTTTTATTTTTTTCATTTACGTCAATGACTAAAGTGTTACAAATGTTCCATTTATTTGGATTGCATTGCAAAGCGGAAATTCTCTGATAGAATATGTCAGAGGCCTGAGGGGCTAATACATACCTAGTTGAACATTAATGAGAAGTTCCGTACACTATACTATTCCCTTTTGTAAGATGGGAGTATCAGCACGTTGTGCGCTGTTCGTGTGATGGAATTAACAACTCATGACGTAGGTACTAACAAAATGTTTTGTATCATATATTTTTAATTTATTTTATTTCACTGTATTGTAATTTTAACGTTTTAGCAAGATGTCAAGAGATGTAGAATTTTTTTTTATTCCTCCTTGATAGGAGATCATGTGATGAGATGAACTAGGTTTTGGATGGAGGGTTTTCTTAGTCCTTTTCAGTAGGAGATCCTGTGATGAGAGGAACCTGTCTTTTGGATAGAGGGTTTTCTTAGTCCTCCTTAGTAGGAGATCCTATGATGAGAGGAACTTGGTTTTGGATGAAGGGTTTTCTTAGTCCTCCTAAGTAGGAGATTCTGTGATAACAGGAACTATGTTTTGGATGGAGAGTTTTCTTAGTCCTCCTTAGTAGAAGATCTTGTGATGAGAGGAACTAGGTTTTGGATGAAGGGCATTTTTAGTTCTCCTTAGTAGGAGATCCTATAATGAGAGCAACTAGGTTTTGGATAGAGGGTTTTCAGCGACTTCTATTGTAACTATGACGATGTTTTTAAAATATTTGACATTTTTGAAGTTAATTTTTGATACTGGGTGCGAGTTCATTTTAGTGTTTAACTTTACAGTTAAAAATTCTGAGCTTCTTTAACCAATGCTAGAATTAAACTTAGTTTGCTGTAAAATATTGAACAAAATATTACTTGTATCACTCGTGATATTATGTAGTGTCAGTCTTGCTTTCAACAGGGCCAACTCTATTCCCAACATCTACGCAGCAGAGATACTAGATCCGAGACATCTGTGTTGTGAGTTGTGCGGTTGGCGGAAGGGAGGGGGGGTTGTAAGCCATCGGTCGGTATAATTTGCCTGAAAAAGGTTTTAGCTTCCTTCCTTGATACTGCATTTGGCTTCCGTTAATCCAGCCTTTGTTGAACTTGTGAAAAAATGAGAGATTTTCCTTTGGCTCGAAGGTTTACATATTTTTTCGATTGCTCAAAGCATTGTTGTATAGGTATCTAACATCTAAGAAATAATTTTTCTCTGGCCTTATTATGTTGAATGAAGCAGGCTCCTATTTTTATAGAAATTCAGTATTTCCATTCAAGTTGTTTTTTTTTTACTTTGGAGCATTATATTATTATTATTACACAAGCGCAGATACATGAATAATCACGGATATTCTGAGTTCTCGACAAATTAGTTCCTCTTTGAAAATGGTGATGAAATGGACAGATTCTGTCAGGAGGAAAGAGTATTTTTGCTTTGCAATAAAAAGAAAAAGAAAAACACCCATTTTTTTGCTAGACAAATATTATGATATAATACGTTATCGCCACCTTACTTTTTTTTCGTTTCACATAAAAAATATTCAATAACTTCTAACTTCTTTTGATTTGAGTCTAGTGGTCTAAGAGGTGGAATCTTTGAACAGTGTTTACTGCGAATTATGCTGTTTCTTGTTTAACTATAAGCTTGTTGTCAGTTTTTGTCATTTGCTTTGTATTAGAAGGCTTTCATACATTTCCAACTTAATATAAATTGGCTCTTCAATTATCAAAAAGCCATTAAATGAATTGTCATTATTGTCCTATAATTAATATTACAGTGTGTGTAAAACTAATTTATTTAAATCCATTTGATCTTCATAAAATCATTTTAGAAATTTTTTCAAGCAACATAAAAATATTAAATTAAAAATCAATGAAACAGTATTATACTTCATTTTTAATAAGTTAATACGTAAAATTAGTATAAATGACTTGTCGGTAAAAAAAAATATTATATGTGCATATATACAAGTGCCTCAAATAAATAACGCATTTATATAAAACATGTTTTATTGTACAAAAACATAATCAATAAAGAAGAAAATCTTTATGTTAGTTTTTCTTATGAACTTATCCGC
The DNA here is from genome assembly GCF_061612785.1 of Hesperophylax consimilis. Classification (NCBI taxonomy): domain Eukaryota; kingdom Metazoa; phylum Arthropoda; class Insecta; order Trichoptera; family Limnephilidae; genus Hesperophylax; species Hesperophylax consimilis. The sequence continues at coordinate 9,088,191 of NC_142840.1, read as the reverse complement.
AGTATTAATTTTAAATAAAATAATAACATTTAGTGATCATCATTTTTATTTGTATGTAATATAGCCAACCAGGAAGTATAATAATATGAAACCAGTAATTTTTTGTTATTTGTTTTTGGGGTGTTATGCCGTGTTGCGCTAACTCCTTCTTTAGTCAACGTTTCGGACAACGTTTCAGTATCCGAAACATTGGCTAAAGAAGAAGTTAGCATAACACAGCATAACATCCCAAAAAAAAATAACAAAAATACTTTTGGGCGTGAAAATCTTAAATCATATGAAACTAGTATAGTATAATAAGGATCACAGTGGTTTGTTTATGCCTTTACTACAGAGAAAAGAGAGAGAGAGAAAAGAGACAAAATATATTATTATGTCTGCTTCACGTGCGGTAATATTGGCGATAATGACAGAAAGTTTTACAAAAATCTTTAAAGTGGATATAAAAAATCATCATTAGTACAATACCACGTTTGTACGGATTCAAAGTTAGAATTCCAGTCATGTGACATGAAAACATTCCGTGGTTCTTATTTTCTACATCATGAAAATATAACAAGCAACCAAATTCCATTATTTTATAACCATAAACGCTTTGAACTTTTTCACCTACATGATAACAAAATTTGTTTTATTCAAAAATACACGTGTTCTGTAGAATTTTGTTGTAGGGAGTTAAGTAAAAAATAATACCTGCATTGTAAATACAAAATTGTACTGTTTTGTTTTAAAATGATTTATTTAGCTCAATATAAACAAATTATCCATGTAAGAACTGCTCGGCTTTGTCCATGTTTCCGTGAACTTTTTTTTCATTATAAAAATTGAATAAATTTAAACAATCAATTTGGCATTTTGCGTACGGTTATATTATCAAAGGACCGCTGAGGCCTAAAATACTAAATACGAAAATACTTAAATTGACCTTAACTTTGAGTCCTTAGATTCCGAATAAAAGAATCTGGACAAATTTGCTGCTTCAGAAAACGGATTCCTGTTTCATGAATAATCCCCAATCATCTAGATTAAACCTGGAAGGACATTATAAAGGACAATCGAGGGCACCCACCTCTTTTCTAACCGTTTTAAAGACCAGACGGGTCCCTCTATCGGTTTTCACGTCAAGACGCTACTTTTTTTAAAACGAAGTTACTATTAAATATTTCTAAAAAAACACCGAATATCGCTACACGGCACAACATAAATTTAAACATACCAATATTTATCCAAGGCAGTTTGTTATTGTTATTGAAACTCGTGGAGAGACAGCAATTATAAAGGATAACGAACATTTTAAAAAGAAAATAGATAGGAAAAACGATTTCAAACACGTATAAAAACCCATGACAGCAATGACACATAAACAACACCTATATCTCTGGATGTTACACAAAGCACAGAATTATAAAAAATTAAAATAACATTTAAAACAGAGCTACTTTCAGACAAATTTCTCAAAAGCCAATTGCTTATTCATCTTTTACAAAAATTATACCGCAGTGTTTTTCTGGAAAGGGTATTATTTTAATAACACGTGAATCATAAATTTATGCAAGATACGAACATAATATAAAATGGTTCGGGTACTGGGAACATCTACATATTTTGGAATATTATACCGTAATAATACCTCTAAATCTACATACATTTCTGTAAAAACATCCCTTTTCACTTCAGTATTTTTGTGGTCGGGCAGCAACGTAACAGTTCTGTTGAAAATGAGCCTATTATTTGCATAACGAGAGCCGCGTCCACTGTTCACATCAATGGAAAAATGTTCGAAGCGGAGTCTTTTTGGTCATGACGTCATTGTGTGAATACGAAATATCTTTTTTTCAATCATTGACGACAATATTAGCGACACTCAAACGAAAACTTTAAAGAGAAAAGTTCTTACTAAAAGGAAGATACAGTTAAACATGACCGAAAGGGATAGGATCATATTAGTGGTAGAGCAAAGCCCCAGCAAGAGTGAGATCTCGGGTAAAATTCTTTGAGTTTTCGTTTCAATGTCGCTAATATTTTCTTCAAAGATTAAATATTACAATGGAAGGTCTTACTCATTAAGTTATTACAAAAAAAATTTCATCCTAGACTTGTAGAAAAGTCAATAGATGTCGCACATCAAAAAAATATGATATATAATATAAAATAGAGGTTATGTTAATAGTTCTTAGTCGTAGTATGATACAATATGACCGAAGGGGGTAGAGGCTCAGTGGTAGAGCAAAGACCCTAGGCTGGTCTAGGCTGAACTTTTTCTGTCTTAAGTTTTCGTTTGAGAATCGCTTATATTGACTTTAATGATAATATATTACAATTTGAGTTTTATTCATTAAGCTATCTCAAAAAATTAAAACATATTTATGTTACATTTTGCTGCATTTGCCTTTATTTGCTGTCGGGGTGATATTTTTTATATTAAAATGCTGTTTCAATAAAATAATATTATCCCCCACATTTTTCACATACACTTTAGATTTGCAATATACAAGTAAAGTTTTTCGATTTTAAGTATGATCGCTCAAACAGAAAACGCCTTTATTTGATTGCGTTCACATATTTTTTAGAGCAATAATTATTAACCGGCAATCAGAAGACTGCGGGTTCAATTCCCGTCGGCGCATATATTTTTTCTTGAAAGATTTTTCAATTCATGTTGGTGTTTCAGGCTAAAAATATTGATTAAAAATAATAGATACGTTATGTTTTTTGCTATGCATAAAAAACCTTGTCTCTTAAAAATTAGTTTAGAATTAAAAATAATAAACATATTTCAAATATGGTACCAAGTGCAACCAACGTTAAATATGAATAATCGCAGAAAAAATAATAACGGTATTTTTCTTTACAGGTCCGTGTTGAAATTTTGATCCTGTAACATTGGTGTAAAAATGCAAGACGTTGAAAAACCTCTTAAGCGAATATTTAACAGTTATCTTGCTCTATTTTTTATTGGCGATTATGCTAAGGTTGTACAATATCGCAGATACTTGTACCAGAGTACCACAAAGAAGTTCAATAAAATAGTTCAAGCAAATGACGACAACTGACAACAAACTTATACAGGGTTTTCCAATAAGAGGTGTTATTTTGAATAGCCCACTATTTCGGTAGATGTTACTTTTAAAGCTGTCATTTTTTTGACATTTGACAAACTACGTCATTAATAAAAATGGAACGATACACGCTTCAATAATGCATTGAAATTATTAAAATTCACTTGAGTGAATCAAATGCAAATCATCTTGAGTGATGAGGCCCATTTCCACCTCAGTGGTTTCGTCAAAAGCAAAATTGTGGCATTTAGGGCTCGGAAAACCCAAGAGTTATTATTTAAAAGCCTCTTTTTCCTCAACGTGTGACTGTTTGGTGCGGTTTATGGTCCGGCGGAGTCATTGGACCTTACTTTTTCGAAAATGAGGCTGGAGCAACAGTTACGGTGAATGGATTGCGCTATTGAGATATGATAAATGATTTTTTATGGCCGGAATTAGATGGTATTGATCTGGACAACGTTTAATTTCAACAAAACGGCGCTACATGCTACAAAAGCAATGAAACCATTGATCCTTTACGATTAAATATCAAAATAACACCTCTTATTGGAAAACCCTGTAGTTAGTTTCACCTGGGTATTAATGTTAAAACCGTTTTCTTCCCGCAAAGATGATCTAAATCATTCGTTTATATGACGATAATGCTTATAAGTGTCAATGGAAACGTCCAAATTGAGTATTTATGATTACTCTGTGATATGACATATTATTGTTTTGTAGAAGTATGAATAAATGATGTTGGCAACACTTTAGAGCACACGGTTTGATATTAATAACGGTTCATCGTCCATTTCCCTTGTTTCTGTTATTTACGGTAGATTTATTATTATAATTTTTATTTTATTATATAGATACATAATACAATTCTTATATAAACAGATCTAAGAAAAAACTTTTTTCTTAAGTCAATTCATATGTTTTTTTAATTTATTTTCCTACAGTAATTCGTCAATTGTCTTCATTGCTCTGTACATTAACGGCTTTTAACTTTGAATTTTTTTTCTAATGGGTTGTCTTTTTTTATTTATTTTCGTTATCTCGTATCAGAGCTTGTGCTGGAAGATTTTTTTTTTCAGAACTTCAGTTGATGAATGGTCATTTATTATTTGGTAGATTAAAAATAAAATATTGAAGTAAATAACTTATGGAAATGACAAGATATTTAATTTATTCATCATTTCCTTGACTTTTGTAGTTCTATTTTACGTATCTATTTACAGAACGGTTCTTTATTGAACACGGAATTCGAACTATTTTGGCCAAATGCTTAGTAAGGTAGTGGCATACTTGATAGTATGAGTTAAGAAAAAGGGTAGGTGAACTAACTAACCTCTAACGATATCCTACAGAAAAACGATAATGAGAGACATCTTCTTAAGTAGCATTTAAAAAGCTACTCCACCTTTCCTTTGTTCCCTAAACTGATACCGTTATATCCACAAGGAGCGCCATTAGCCACGTATTTGTCGGGTAATGATCTCGGCCTCCGCATCCCGGCGGGATGAAGTCTCCTGGGTTATCCCGGCAACCCAGCATCCCGGCATCCCAACTAGATGCTAATCTCCCGGAAGAACTGCATCCATAATCTCCGTTAGGGGATTTACCCGTACTCCTTTTCATAACCATATCTAGTATCCACTTACGAGCCAACTTCCAGTACTTGGTACGAGGAATAAAGATAACTTTCTATAATCCAATTAAGTCAGATATATAAGTAGCTTACACGAGTCGACTTTGCTGTTGCTTTTCTCGCCCCTCAAATTTGTTGATTTAACAAAGTTGCCTCGCTATTTCCCTTTACGAGGGTTGCTGCAATATCAACCTGATCGAAAATGTTTCCAAGCGCCAAGACCCTGTAAACAATGAACGCTGTTTCGCAACAATGTTTTTTGTGTGTCGAGATAACGAATAATATGTATTCAAAGTTTTAGATCTTTACCTCGCGAGGTAAATTTATAAAACTTATATTTGTGAAATGGATACATTTCACAATGTATAATTGAAGGAGGTACTTATATTAATTTTTAAACTTTTTTCGGTCTAATAAAAAAAAAAACTCGTGCTACATGACCGGTCGGTGGCCGAGTTGGCATCGCGTATGGGTCCCACCCAGGCGTAGTGTGTTCAATTCCTCAGCTGGCCAAGTCCTCCATCAAAACACAAGCAACATTTTCAGCTTACTGTGGTGGTAGTAGGAGATTTTCAAATATTGTCAGGTTATTCGTAACCCGGGAATGTTTGTCTTTCTTTAAAAAAAAAAAGTACATACGGTAAATGTACGTCCTGTTTAGGAACACTGTGTTTTGTTCCGTTTTTTTTTATTTGGTACCCTTTATTGTTGTAAAACAGAATGTACTGTGCCCCTCCCGCTAAAATGTATTTTGTACTAAGATTTGAAGTAGGTACCTGATTTTCACGGGTTCTGGGTGAGTTATTAAATAATATATTAATTTTTCAAAAGAAGCAAACACATTGTGATTGATATTTTAAATAAATGAATTGAAAATACTTGGTTTTAGGTCACTTTATTAATAAATTTTATTGTCTACCGGTTTCAGTACCTCCGTACCATCATTAGGACAGTTACAAAAAATTATGCTATTAAATACAGAAGTACACATATACATAAATACATGAATTATTAAAAAAGAAAGAGAGAGTATAATAGAGTGGGTCAGTGCGTCAGTTGTGGGAGAGAGGTGGGGGAGGGGCACTAAATAATATATTAATTACATTTGTAATTCTGAGAACGATACGAGGAGGATAAGTTTATGCGTTCATAGGTATTTGATTTTCAGGCCATAAAAAACCAAATTCCACTCGTTCTTTGTTTATAATCCTATCTTTAATCACAATTGAAAATCCTTTATGCGTGTTTCTCTAATGGAGTTTGGCGATTACTTACAATTATTAATGTAATTAATCCAACCATTATCTATCGTTATCAAATAAAATGAATTAAATATCAATTTATAATCATATAAATTACTATAACTAAGACGTTTTAAGTACTTACTTGTCATTGATTTCGAAGAATTTCGTATAATCGCCGGAAATGTGCCAAGCAATCAAAGTGACTAATAAAACCCAGTATTACAAAAATGTCTTTTTGTGTCATACTGGAAAATGTCAATAAATTAAACGAAATATGCTTTTTCCTTTCAATTAATGTTATTTTCGATGTTATCTTTCCCATTCATATTACAACTCGGGATACTTGTATAGTAGAATAAATATGTTTTTGATCAATACCATTGTTTTTATTACTTTACAATTTCACAGTGTATTCAGATTTATTCAGGGAACTAATAGGTTAAGAGAAAAGTAACATATACTCGTCTGTGAGGAGGAGAAGGAATGGCGAAATAGAAAGGGTGGATCAGGTTAGATTACTGTAATATTAAGATATTTTTAAATGTTTAATTTCTGAATTGTGATTTCTTACCATAGCGATACTGATAGTATCTACCACAAGCGCCAGACTCGCCTTTGGCCGGTTGAACGATTTTTGACGCCCGGACCTCATTGTACACGGCAACACGGAAAATTCCTTTCGAGTTCCTACTTTTATTAAGGCGACACATGACTCTAATAATGGGGGTCTGCTCGATGCTCACCTTTTAATGAATTTTGACGAATTCGTAAGTATAATATATTCATATTTATAGCGATTCCTACGGATGTAATTTATTTAGATTTATGATGAATAAAAACATTAACTTACAATTTAAATATTTTATATCAAACGTTGTAAAAAAATTTATAAAACGTAAAATTAGCGGAGTTTTTTTTTTCTAGACGATTAATTAGTAACTCCTGAGATTAGTTACCGCCGTCCCAGGAACCTTTTATTGGTTAATCAACACCTCTAGCATAGGTCACACGAAGTCGTTCGCTACGTTTGGTGACCTAGAAGGGGTGTCGGGTTCATGGGATGTGATTTCTCTTGTTTTCGGCGGTGTATTCGTCAGCTCATTTACTGCATGCGTCGCCGGGGCCCGCGCGCGTCGTCTCCTCGGAGACGCGCGCCGGGACCGAGAATCTGGCGAACCAGATCGGGAGAGATGGCTGACGCTGATCATTTGATTTCTCTATAAGGATTCTGCCGATAAATCACTTTGCACCACGCTGGAAGGGGATGATTTATCTATCCGTCACTCGTGGACTCATAAACCCCTCATACATTTTTCCTTTGCAGAACTTCCTTTTCTTTGAGTGACCCTCACACAACTTCCCCAAAAATGACATAAACCCTGAGGAAAACTATTTGCCTCCTGTGAGAAGCTAATGTAAAAAACAAACAATGTTCGTATTTTAATAATTAGCTACGATCCTTCTAAGTATTAGCAAATAATAATTTATTTAGTACTTGATTTTATTATTAATTGTTAGCATTTGAAAACACGCGAATGGTTCCGACCATTTCCGGACTTAACCGATCGTTTGGTCACTCGTTCAGTCGTTACTCGCTTGTCTCAGTTTTCAAAATAACTTAGAGACCCACTAAAACAGGACATCAGTCCTAACAAAAGTACTATTGTATATATTATCGTAAATAAAGCAACTTGTAATCTTTACGAACCACGTTAATATTATTGAAGACGCACACGATTCACTACACATAGGAATACAAAATATTTGTCATAATTAAAAGACATTACAGTATTCTATATCCATATTAGCTTGACTAGATTTTTAAAACAGGGCTTTTCTCGAATGTTACGAAATGGGTACGGGTAATTTTCTAGATTCATTTTAGTCTTACATTGATTATAATCCCTGTCATTCATTTTACACCCTGTATAAAAATTCTAAGAAGTAAAAGTCTTTTTACTAATTGGTTCGTTGCTTTTACAATAAATATTGTGTGTATAAAATTTTCATTTTGGCAAATAAAAATGTTTTCATTGTGCTCACTTACTGATCGTGTTACTCAATCAAACCCCAATTTAACTATCATGAATTTATTTGATTATTTAATTAATTTTACATGTACCGCTTTTTTACGTTATAACTCACAAGTGCGCCCCTGTCAGCACCTATATGTATGTAGGATAAATTATAGGGAGTTTACATCTCCATAAAATAATAACAACATTACTTTTACCCACATGCATGTGAGACTGGTATCACTGTGAACCTGCGCGCGATACCTCGGGCGGCAAATATTTAATTCTCTCTCCAGTGGTATATCCGCCGGTTTAGCCCTAAATCTCCTCTAACGCACGCGATCTGTGTTTTTCATAAAATTATTTTAACGTGAGTTTTGTTAAAATAAAAACTAAATTTAATACATCCGAATTCTCATTTGTACACACCAAAAGTAATCACGCAACCTTGGATTCTGCGGATTGGAGAACCACAGAATCATTCAGCCGACAACCCATTTAAATTGGCGATAATCACAATCCTCCAAAATTGGTGACTACCGACGTTTAAAAGATCAATGGTGACTCGTATATGATTCAACAAAATGATTGAAGTAAAGGTAATCCAAAAAATTATATAATAAAATAATAAGGTAATAAACAAAATTTATTTCCTCAAGTCAGATTTTGAACCTTCACCCTCCATATTCGAAGCATGTGGACTACTTTTTCATGGAGGTCGTCAAATATATATTTTTTCTTTTTTTAACATTTTGGTGGTCAGTAAAAATAAATAGTTGGCTAATAATTATTTGGGAAAAACAATTTATCTGAAGAATGTAGGGGACACCCTATTCAATATTAACCTCATATCCTGCAATCTGTTGGGTACTCTTTTTAGTATTAACCCCACCACAGCCTGGCTGAACAATTAAAGTGCCAACCCTCTCAAATATCGACTAAAATACTGGGCACTTGGCTTTAATTGTTTCGTGTTAATATGAAATATCTCTCCAGTTACGGTGCTATGTAAAATATTAAGTTGTGTCCCAAAGTATCCGTGTTAGAATAATTCTACACATTGTCTGCGAAACAATTCGATATCTGACCGCTGTACAATTTCGCAGAGAACTGCGAAGGTATTATTTCATGTTAACGACTCGACACTAAAACTTAATGAGAACCATTTGAGGACAAAGTGAGGATATTCAAAATGATTTCATATTTTTGTTTTTTATTGGATTACTTTGGAAAATACCCAGTATCAAATATGATAAATTCCAATGTTTAAAATCGTGTTATTTTAATTAATTCGTAAAAATGAATTATCTTTTGACGAGACCAACATTACGATTGGAAAGTTATGTGTTTTATTTATTTTTTGATATCTTACATTAATTCAGTACTTTTATGCACCTTTTAAGCCATCGTTTCACCACAAATACATTATTTGCATTACACCTAATTTTATTACACAGTGGAAATATTCAAGAAGTTCTGATCCTTAGCAAAGAAATTATTTTAAATTTTTAGTAAAGATTTTTATTATTATACTTGATGGGAACGTCACAGCATTATTTTCACGCTGATTATAGGTACAGGTACTAAATTACTTTATGTTTACTAGATTATTTTAATGCTTACTAAATTTCTTTAATATTTGTAAAACCTCTTAATGAAATTAATTCAATTTTTTAATGAACATTGTGATTACTATACTTGAAAGGAACTTCACATATTTATTTTAAAAGATAAAGGTATTAAATTACTTTATTGATTACTTAATTATTTTATTGGTTACTAAATTATTTTATTGATTACTTTATTACTTAAATGCTAACTAAATTACTTTCTACGTGAAAACAATAATTATAACGAAGCTTACAATTCTTACTCTCTTTCATGTACTTACATATAACTCATCATTTAAAACCAATATTGTTCTATCTTCAACATTCGATATACAAAATGTGATTATTTGAATAGAATACCTGTATTCATACAAGTATCGAATTTCCAAACATTTCATATGGGTACCAGCTCCATATCATCAGAAATTCAAATGCTTTCCATCCTTCGTTAGCAATGTTTGTGGCTCTGCGCTGTGTAGCAAAAATTTTGCCTGCATCGATCGGTGCACTAAGGTCGGTGATGCAATTTTCAAAACAACACTGGCTGCATTTTGCAACACTGACGGCCGGCATAGTCCAGTGGTAAAGCATTGGACTGCCATTCCGAAGGTCGCGGGTTCGAACCCGGCGTGCGCAAATAAATTTTATTTGATTAATTTGTGTTATTTCACAATTAATTAATTAAAATAATATATAGTATATTTGCGGCACGTTCCAGAGTGGAAGATACTACCAGTATCGCCCTGGTGTAAGACCACCATTCAGAATTGCAACGTTGCTCCAAATGGCTTTAGCCGTGTTCAGTGACTAGATCTGAATAGCCAGATACTTTCCCACCTTCCTATTTCCCTTCCCCACTTACCTTCAGCCTCACAACATCCCCCAATTGGGGATGCCATAGTCTCACTGGCTCCAGACGGGAGCAGTTGGGACTCTTGTGAGGTATTCATTATAAAAAAAAAAAAAAAAATTTGTTTGCAGCTAAGTTCGTTAACAATGACAAAAAAAATATTTTTTTTAGTAGTTTACAATATCAATGTAAAGACGGTAAATTTAACAAAATAACCGACTGAAATAAAATACTTATCTACATTTTAATTATTAAGCTTGAAAACATTTGATTTGGGATATTCATGGCCAATTTGAATACTTGATAAATTTTAGGGTTTTGCCATGATCCGCTTCCTCGTTATTTATCTTAATGTTATTTTACGTTAATTTTTCTATTTATCACATTATTTCTATTTCTGCCTTTTGCCGGAAGGTGATTTTTTTTCAATCTCATTTGTTATTATTTAATAATGTGCGTGATTATGACATATTGAAAATCCATAATTAATATGGTCTAAGGCTCTAAGGTGTACTTTTTAGACATTTGGTGAAATTTTATCTATCTCACATGTCAACGAAAGAGTAATTATAACTCTTGTTAAAATTTCAAAATACCTTCTTAGCAAGTGAGACAATAATATGACAAGGTGAAAACTAGAAGAATTGCGAAGATCGGAGATTAAAGATCAATTAATCTATAGGTAAAAGTTAACATAGAATCTTGAGTTCTCTTCAAATAATATTTTTCTGGATTGAGAATGGTTGATCCGCGGTTCATTTTTAACTATCTCTTTTACGATAAAACAATGTTTGAAAACGACGTGTTACATATCAAAAGTCATTTAATTCAATTGAGAAAGGCTGAATAAAGTTTTAATAAAAATAGTACAACTTTATGTTAAATTTAATATTCAAGTTCTAAGTTTAAGAAAATGATAATTCCCAGCATAAACATCGACGAAAATGGTAAAAGTCATAATATTTTTCAGAATCATCCCTTTTTGAAATAGAATACATTTTTTCTACGCGTATCGCATTTAATTTATTAGTGCGCTTCATATCTTTCCTTCCACTCAAGCGAGCTTAAAGCTCATTCTACAAAAATAGTTTCACCAACAGCATACATGAATAAGCTGCCTAGCGATGCAGACATTTTAAAGGGAAGAACGTCAACCGTTGTTTAGGCAGACGGTGATATCGGAAAATCAATACACACAAATAGTCAACATTTTCCGACGAGTATTGGCCGCCGAATGGAAAATTTCCAGACAACATTTTTATATTCGATGCATTCCTTGTTAAAATTCAACACCCGTTATTTTTACTCTTGTTTTTGTTGGATTTTTCTATTCTGTTTGTTGAATATTGATGTAGATTTGATCTGCATTTTCACGTTTCAAGCTATTTTTGCAATTAATTAATTAATCACCGGCAACCCGGGTGTTTATCGACATAAAATGATAACAGTTACTGTAAATCAACTGATTATTGAAAGTCTGCCTAAGATGTTTAATTTTAAAATATTTTTAAAGCCTAACTTCCTCGTGATGATCCATTTGAAGGATTTTAATCTGGTGCATGGATCTTCATAGAATGAATGCTTGGAACTCCGGATCAACAAAACACTTGGACTTTTAATGAAGTAGATTTCAATGGACTCTGATAACTAAATTTGCAGGCGGTTGGAATATTGTGGACTCCGACCTTACTAAACGACATCTTTGGGAAAATTTTATAGCGACATTCATGGGTGAGCTCTAATATTAATGAGGTGATTTTCACGAAAACGCCGCTATATAAATTAGCCAAATATAGTACGTGATGGTAATAAATAAGACACCATGCTTTAATCGTTCAATTGATTAATGAAGACCTCTCTCAATAGCGCCATCTTGACTGCGGAAATAGGCAATACACTCAATAAGTACAATATGTTTAATAAAAGTTTTAAATGTCACAAATGATGAACACTTCATTCTAATGTTGGTATTATGTACACATTACAGATGGATAGTATCTACACTTGATATGGCAGTATTTTTTCCGTAAAAATGTTTATTTATCGATTGATGAAGCCAGATGGTAAGAGAAGGGTGATGTCAACCAGGTAGAGGAAAATCTTTGGCCACAATTCTCAGTAAATATTTCTCTTCACTATCGATTCCTCCAAGAAATAAACTTAAGAAGAAACTATGGAAATCATGTTGACAGGGAACTCCCGCTTAAAATTCCAGACTCTTTCGACAGGAATAGTTCCTTTGAAGTCTCTCAGTAGATTATACTGAATTACAATGCGATTTACGAGAGATCTCGGACGAGTTTTGAATAATTTGGCATTTAATAAACATGTTATAAAATGTGGCGCCAAAATCATCATCCTTTCGCAAAATCTTTGCATTTTTAAAAGATGGCGTCTTATATCGTCACTTCTTTAACATTTGCATAGTTAACAGAAGCAGAATACATTTTGACAAACCATGATTCTCTATTCTCCTAAAGAACGCGGAATAATTGCATTAAATAAATATTGACTGGTCAGTGGTTGAGTTCGTATAGAATCTGGGTCCCACCCAAGCGTCGTGAGTTCAATTTCTCGGCCTCAAGTCCTCCATCACTAGACAAGCGACATTTTACGCTTACTATGGTGGTAGTAGGAGATTTTCAAATATTTTCTTGTTATTCGTAACCCGAAAATGTTTGTCTTTCTTTTTAAAAGTTAAAAAAACTTTAATTAGAATTTATTATTTTTATTAACAATCAAAATTACTGCCCTGGGAAATCGAGTGCCGACCTTTGAGCCACCTCTTGTATTCTCACACGTCAACTGAACATTGATATTTAGATATATATTACTTATGTTGTGTAAACTCATTTTCGAGTGAATAATTGATGTTTCACATGCTACAACATTGTTCTGGTTTATTTTTATATGTCCTGATAGACATGGCGTGATCGTTAGGTATTCAAATAATAAGCGAGTAGAACTCAACTAAATAGAACTATCTATTATTATCTACTATTTCTCGGTAAGGATTAACAGAAAGGCAAACTATTCGGTGTTGACACACGCTCCTTAAATCATTCTGGATTATTTATTTAAGTAACAATTTTCGAAATGAGTACGTTAAAAAATGGTTAACTAACCTTTAAATCAATTTACTGGATACTTCTAATAATTACTCGTCGCAGTTAGAATGAATACTTTTGACCTTAAGCTTTTGAGAATAGTCCATCTATTTAATCCACGGAGAGGGCTAAGAAATTGACTTTGCATAAGCTCTTTCCCGCTTTTATTCCGAATTGAACTCTCTTCCGAATATCCTTTTACCCTCGAGACTTGTCCGTTCAAATTTGAGAATTCTAAATTCAATTAAGTATCCCATTAACCAATAATTATCAAGTTGTCTGGAGGTCTACTAAACCTATTCGGGAAACGAAAAGTTGGCTACTTCTACTTAAACATTCATTAATGTGGGACAAATGGGGATGATTCGGAGAGGTTTATGTTATACTTTGAGTTTATTGGATTATTATTTTATACGATCCTTTTAACAAGTCAATTCGCACACTCTTCAAGTGTTGAAGAGGGTATTTCAACTACTTTATAATTAGTTTATTCATTTTTAACGGGAGTTGTTAAGCAGATCCATCTCACTTTTCAGTATTATATTAAGGTTTCCGTACGGTAAGGAAACCTGACCACTAAAGGTAAGGATACACTGGACCCATACATTTTCTATGAAAATAGATGCTTCAGAAACACACTTATCACACGTAGAACAATCCTACGCTTTCCAATCAACGCGTTGATTTCCCCCTTAAATTCTTAGAGTAATGAATGGCTCAAGAAGTGCTTTATTGGTGTGTTTTGTTTCAATTTGGGCCTGTATTTCCATAAATAAATAAATTTCAGCCGATTTCCCCATTTCTCGCATCCTTCAAACATCCAACTCTATTCAAACAAGCGTTTTTAGCACACTGAATTCGCACACAAAACACACACATCCACATACAAAAATGCACACGTACACACACACAAACACTCACACACACCTCTCTCCTTCCCTAGCACACTAATTAATTTAACTTAAGTAAAATGTATAATATACCGCATATGTATATATGTCAGCGACATGTCATTGGTATCAATTATTGTACTAACTTGAATAACTTTGTGACTATTGTCTTCTATGTAATTATGTACTGTTTTTTGCTGCAATAAAAAAAAAAAAAAAATAAAATAAGAAACTTATTTTCTCCATGATTTCAAATGGTTTGGCAATATACAATTTCAGGTAAGTGTAAAAGAGATAGTTAGCGTGCAAAATGTAAAGGTTTTAAGTCACTTGCACATTTATTTCCATTCAAATATATGTGGAAGACACTTCTAGTTTTCTTCTTTAATCCATGTTTATGATTATGTTTATTTTGGCGCTTGGCGATCGCTGACGTTGCTCGTTTCATTGTTAAAATAGGAGATAAGCAATTAACAGATTAACTAAGACGTTACAAAGTGGTTTATTTTGTAAAATTCATCAAATTTGCGTTACGTGTGTAGGACAAGTATGCACGTTGGTCTGGGAACGTAGTTATGCACACGTTGCGTGTGTAGGCTCAGTGTGTACTTACCGTTAACCAAGCATTAACTAGGAAGATATAAGCCTTTGATATGTAATTGTAAAAGGAATAAGTACTTATAAGTACCTACTTAGAAATGCCTAGGATTCTTTTGTGTTTGAAATGTGAATTTTTATATTATTTTATACGCTTTTCAAATGTCATTGATGTGTTGTCTTGGTTACACATTAAACAGCATTATTGTTTCGGATAGGACTATTTATGTTGTCATATTGTTAATACTGTGTTACGTTTAAATTGTGAACTTTTAAAATTAACGTTTAAGGTTATCGCACAAATTGTCATTATTCAGCTCCGCTGCGGATTGGCATCGCCTCGCCTCAATTAACTAGCTTGTCCCGAGGCCGTTACGATGCTGATTAGGATGCGTTGCGGTTTAGCATTTTTTGCAAAGAATTCTGAACGGCTCGAGCTGAGGCAGTGCTAAGCCGGTTCCGGGGTGATATCTGTGCAACAACCTTGACCCAATATACCTTATGCCTTCTATAAGCTCTCTACTCTCTACTTTACAAAACTACCAGAGAAGGCCCGAACTTGAAAGTATAGCAGAACCGCTCACCTCGCCTTTTCTCCCCTCGCCTCGGTCCCGTTTCAGTTTCTATGTCTGAGTTAAAGGACTCGAGGGAACCATTGATGAATAATACAAGCAATAACTGAGCAACTCAAGAGTCAACACTCAGCCTAGTACTATACTATTACTTTTCCTCGCTTTGTAAAAAGCCTCGCTAGGAGTGGATAGCAATAATTTGTCATCTTTACACTTGGGTTTCAAAACCTGCGAAATTAATGCAAAAGTGAATACCGCTCAAAAGTCACAAGTTCTGTTCCCAGCTGCTTTTAGCTATTTGGACTACACTGAGAAAATGAGCATTACTTATTTACCAAAATCCAGTTAAAAACGGGATTGCAGGCCGTTTCATGTTAAACTTTTATATATCGCAATAGGTGTTCATTAACCTACATTTATTTGTCTACAATGACGAAATACGAAAATATTATAATTTTTATGAACACGTTTTCTCACATCGCGTCTTACTGAAAGTTTATTCGGAAACCTTTGAATTCATTCGTTAAATTTTTCTAACTGATATGAAAATCTGTTATTTTTTTAAAAATCTACTCAATTTATTCGTTTTCCTGTTAGAAATGGGACTGCGGGCCTATAACGAATGAATTGAAAGAGTAACCTAACCAAACATATTATCAATCAAAATCAAATGTTTTGTGACGGCGGCACACGTGTTTGTACAAATACTGATATTGGAACAGACGTACTTATATTGTAGCATTCCTTCAGGATATTTGTTTTTGTTTGTTTATTGCTTTTTAACCTTCTTTATCTTTATTGCATGATGTGAACATTGGTTATTGGGTTGTAACCTAATTCTTTTACTTATTTTTTCTCTCTCTCTATGCAAGTTATGTTATAAACCTGTTAATGTTCCTAATAAAATAAAATATTCTGAATGACTAATATTTAATCTGGAAGTTCGCATGCTGTCTCTTTTTTAACACGAATATCTGTTGTTAACTGTTGTCATTGAACTCTGTTATGACAGAACTATGTATAGATACTGTAAAAATTTCTCACTACCATTATCATTTTTAAACACCTATGGCACCACTTACTCAAATAATTCATATCATTTTACCAGGTTCATCCATAAATACAAAAACATAATAGCTATAACCTCAAGTAAAACTAACCCCTCACACATCAGTACTCATAACCACAACAAGTCATATGTACACCACTTACCCTCAACACCAACGCTTACGTTCCTTACTTGCGTAACTCTGATTATACATGTAATCCATTCCACCATTATAATTATCTATATAGTTATAATCAAACAAATAAATCTCATACTTTCATTGCATTTAATAACCATTACGATTGTAGATCTTCTATGTATACTTACTTGTTTAATTAATGTTATTCTCTCAAGAACTGTAAAATTCACGCTCCATAACACAGGGTCATCCCTTGCATGGAGGGTGAAATATCACAAAAATCATATCTACCCTCTAAGTCTTGTATTAATAAAATAAATAAATAAATAAAAATATTTTTCGTCGTGTAGCATCAAAAATTGCGGTATATTGTCACGATGAATGGAATGGAGAGAAGAAGGTTACGGGGAAATAGAAATTAGAAAAAAATGTTACATTTCTACTCCTTGAATTTCGCACATTAAAAAATGATTCTATTATTTTAGCGACATCATTTGTGAAGAGGATGAAGAGTAGCGGGCCCAGAACGGACCCTTGGGGTACTCCAGATGAAAGGGTTGCATAATTTGATTGGTTTTTTCCTACTTTTACGGCTTGTAAACGGTTGGCCAGGTACGATACTAGCTGAAGTGCACCCGGCGTTGCTCGGGGACTTATGAATGTTTTGTGGTAAAGTTTTGAGTTTGTGAATTCTAGTGTACCTGAAAACTGGGTGCATTTTAAAAGTGGAAATACAATTTTGGTATTATAATAACTATTTGTTTCACTTAACATGCCATGTCTTCCTCGGGCGACTTAGTCATCTTGAACCATTCACTTCCAAATCATGCATTGTCCTCATACTACTTTCTTCGCTCATCACGTCTCAAGCCTCATTTTTACAACAAACGATTATTTGATTCGTGTTTTTCCACCATTCACTTAATATAACATGAAGAAATCCACATTTTCACTATTAAAAACTGAATTATATCGACTATAATTTGACTCCTAAGTCTTCCTCGGGCGTCCCCGGGTTTGTCTACTGTTGGGAAGTAAGTTAGCTAAGAGGTTCACAGGTGCACTCATAGAGGGCAGTGAATAGAGCTTGCTTGGAAGTCCGCAAGATGGCAGCTAGTAGCTAGTAGTCGCTAGAACCAGTTAAAATGCTCCCAGACAAACTTGGTGTTTTCAGATCTCATTTAGCCAGCTCCTAGTTAGGTCGACTATCGAGTCACCATTGTAATACGCGAAGTATTAATAATTTTTTTATTAAAACACAAATAACATTGTTTACATCACTTTATTTCGATACAAAATCTCAACATGTTTCATGAACCAAGTTCACTTCATCAGGAGCACAAGTATACTAAAGTTATAATTAAAATTAGGTCTAGAAAGAAGAGGTAGAAGGAGCGGGGAGGGGTAAAAGTGGGGGAGGGTTATTCAAAGTAGGAATTAAAATGTCATTAGACGGGAAAGACCGGGTAATTGGGAAAATATTTAAAATGGGGTTTATAAAAAATTTTTGTTTATTAATAATATCTGCTTTCATATTCACGTGTTTTCTTATTTCTAGGATTTCAAAATACTTTACGACCATACTTTCGATATTAATTCAGGTTTTAAAATACTACATTCTGGTTACAAGGTATCTCAAATCAATAATTTTGAAATCCTAGAAATAAGAAAACACGTGAATATGAAAGCAGATATTATAATAAACAAAAAAAAATTATAAGCCCCATTTTAAATATTTTCCCAATTACCCGGTCTTTCCCGTCTAATGACATTTTAATTCCTACTTTCAATAACCCTCCCCCACTCTTACCCCTCCCCGCTCCTTCTACCTCTTCTTTCTAGACCTAATTTTAATTATAACTTTAGTATACTTGTACTCCTGATGAAGTGAACTTGGTTCATGAAACATGTTGAGATTTTGTATCGAAATAAAGTGATGTAAACAATGTTATTTGTGTTTTAATAAAAAATAAATAATGCCATCACAAAGTGAAAAGCAGTTAGAAGAAGTTTTCTTCGAAAAATTATTAATAAATCCCTGATTTAACACAAACAACCTATTATTTAAAATCTCCTTCCACGACAAGTTGGAGAACTGTTTGTGGAAACACAACATCTACCATCTACTACCTTATACCACATTATTTCTTTAGAAAATCGACATTATATCGACTTTAATTGATCATACAGGAAAAGAATAGTAGAAACATGATAAAAGAAGCAGCTACAATCAGAAGAAGAGACCAGTGCATTACGGATAGACATTGTCGTGAAATTAAAGTTACTACTAAAATTATTTTGTGTTATTTTATTTATTTAATTGTTGGACAATTTGTATAGCGCCGTTTTTGTGAGATATCACCTCAGGGGCGCTTTACAGTTGATGCAGGTTTTACAAAAAATATAAATATTACAAAAATTAAGTGAAATTAAGTTAAATAAAATGAAGTACAGGAACAGGGGACACGAATATAGAATATGGAGACTCTGCAGCAAGAATGTGGTGAAGAGAATGGACCAGCTGCTGCAGCGAGAGAGACCACCGCGTCCACCAGTAACAGTGCCAGCACAAGGTTCCTCTTCCGTCCAGGAATGTGTCTGCTGCTAATAAAGCGCTGACACAATATCCTCTCATAGATAATAGACTTTGGCAGCACCGATGTGACGTTCGGCAAGTCAAGTTATGTTTATCAAATTAAAGAAAAATGGTAGAACCTGTAGACAACCTGCCTTGTGGCAGCACAGAGTGACTACTTTCTTGTTATTATTACAATTCTAGTAATATCAATGCTATATGATAAAAGTAACAAATAGTTTTAAATAAATAATTTATGATAGTTCGACTCCGTATGTTATTCCCGTGCAGAGTTAACGCATAAAGTCTTCCTCGGATGTTCCCGACTTCTTCTACAATTCAAACTATCTGTCGAAGAGCTTTGGAGATTATAGGGCAATAACGATAAACAACCATTTATATATTTGTTTTACCTAAACATGGTTGAACTCAACAGCATTCAGTGAAGAATTGTTTGATGACAGATATATAGTATTTATAAGAGATCGCAAGTCCACCAAATCTGTGTCTAGAGAAGGTGGTGGAGTACTAGCCTCCGTTTCTAAAAAACTTATTGTTTCAAGAAAAACTGAGTGGGAAAGTGACAATGAAGATTTGTGGCTCCTGATCAAGTCCAATACTCATTCAAAATCGTTAATTTTTTTGTGTCGTCTACTTTCCTCCTAATGTAACTGTTGATAATATAATTATTGCAGTCAGACCGTAAAATTACAGGATCTATATTTAAAGCATTCAAATTCCAATTCACTGTTTATTATTATAGGTGATTTCAATTTGCCCGAAATTAAATGGTTACCTGACAATTCATTTTAAAATAATGTACTTTCTCCTTCTAAAATAATAAAATCCAGAAAGCACACAGTCTTGTCAAACTTTTATCAATTTGTAATTTCTATCAGTTTAACTATATACTCAATAGAAATTAAAATTTATTAGACCATATTTTTTTTGATAAAGTTAACATAGATATACATATTATAGCACCAGGCTTAACCAAATTAGATCATTATCAGCCTTCATTTGAAATTAAGGTAAAACAAAATAAAAATCATTTCTTAGAAAATAACAAAAATGATTCAAAGTATAACTTCAGGAAAGGAAACTATAATAAATATCAACAAGATATATTGTCGGTTAATTGGATAACACTTTTTAAAAATAAAAAATGTGAATAACATGGTTCTCTTGTTTTATGAAAAATTGTGGGAAATAATTTTATAAAAAATGTTACTATATCGAAAAATCAATATCCTGTTTGGTTTAATCAGATATTGATTGCTCTTCTTAAGAAAAAACAAAGTTAGACTTAAGGTAAAAAAAACATAATAATAATAAATAATCAGATTATAGAGAATTCTATAATTTTACAAAAATGCTAAGATATATGCAAAGTGAATGTTATAAATCATACATTAACTCTGGATTATCTATTTATGAAAGTGTTCTGCATTATAACATAAAGGTATTCTGGTCATACTCAAAATCATTACGAAAAACCAATTGCATTCCTAAAGTAATGCATCTTGATGATATTTCCGCAAATGATGCACACATAGAAAGCATATTCTCTAAATATTTTTCATCTGTTTACAACACACGCATTTAAAACTTACTTATAGTGTATAGATATAATTTATTGTATCTTATTATGATTAATAAAGAGAAATATTAAAAATAATTAAAAAAAACTGAACTTCAGTTGAAGTCGTGCTAATAACAAAACACTTAAACAACTAAATCATGATTTCCAATGCACGAATAATATATTCCAGGTATTAGAAAAACGTTAATTTTTCGTTGTTATTTTTTATGATTTCATACCGATATAATTTACACTAGTTTCATTCTTGACAACTTACAAAAAAATCATTTATATACATGGAAAATTATGATTCTCATAAAAATTACTTCTCAATCTTCATGCAATGGCAAATAAATATTTTTTGTATTTATTTTAATCTTTTTATATACCTAGGGGCTCTAATATTGGTACACTTGAATGTTTAAAATTTTGTACGTAAGGGTATAAACAATGGTTGTAAAAAAATATTTCTTTCATTACTGTGGTTTGTAATTGGATAAAATAAAAAATAAAATCGTTTTTCTTCTATATATTTATTTGAACTGTATGTCCTGGTTAAATCTTCCCCACAGGAAAAACTAAACCCTTCCACACACTTTTCCACAAATGATCATATAGTTAATCCACATTATGTAAAATTATATAAGCATAATAAATACAAAACAATACAAGAACAACACGTCAACCCACCAGAGATCAAATGGGAAAATAATTCACCGACTCCAGATATTTTCATATCACAGGTTCGGCTCAGTTCTAATTGGGCATATAAATCCTACTGATCCATCAATATAATCGTTTCGTAATCCTACATGTATTTAAAATACATTTGCATTTTATATATTAATTCTTTGACAGATCTAATACGCCTTTATTTTGAATGAGAGACCTAGGTATAATGCCAGTAGCCGAAATAATAAATGGTCATATTTTTATAGTCTGAAAAAGTCAAATTCTTTTAATCTCATTTCCAAAATCTGTGTTTCTTCTTATTTTTCAGAATCTTTTTGAATATTACAGGAATTTAGAATAGCGACATCAATGATATAAGTTTTTTTTTAAATTTTTTCATGTAAAACTATATCGGGTCTATTATGATTAATCCATTCGGTCTCTTAGCATAGTTTTATCTTAATATATTTTATAAAATTAATTTTCTAAAAATGATTTTGGTTCATATTTATAATATGGTACTATATAACGGCAGTCAGAGTTATGTTTAAATACCAAAATTTGGTGAATTCTTATTAAAATTGATTGTGCCTAAATGTATACTCGGACCACGCTAATACAGAACATCCCGATATAATATGTTCTATAGTTTCCGGAAAAGCCAAAAATTTTCTACATAAATTATCAATTTGATTTTTATCTTTGGTTATATGCTTCCTATCATTTTTAGAATTAATGACTCTATCCTGAATGGCAAACATAAATAGAAGAAATATTCTATTTCTGCGCTCAACTCTCCAATACTCAACCATTTGTTTGACAAAAATTTGTCAATATACGTTTGGTTGAGATAATTGAATTGTTTTGCGTGAATAATTTTATTTTACCAGTAATCTAATAATTCCTGGTTGGGATTTATAAAAATGTTGGCATTTTCGACAAATAAATTTAAACTTGTAATGTTTCTATCTACCTTGCAAATTATTTTGTTCATTTCTGAGCTATTATTAGCTTTCCTATGGAAATAAAGTTCTTAGTATTTCTACCTGATTGTTTTTCAAAGAAGTTATTTTGAGTATACCTCTACCTATGAAATTTCTAGGTAAATTAATTCGTTCTATTTCGCTGAATTTGGATGATGGCAGTTAAACTTTGTTAGCGTAGTTCTAATTAATCTTTCCAAGTTATCTAAATCTGTATTGGACCGTTTAATTATGCCAAATGAGTACGTTAATAGAGATATTGCCCAAGCATTTATTTCTTTTACCAAATATTTAGCAGATAGATTGCATTTAAAAAAAATTCTTATCCTAGTTTGAAATTTAATTCTTATATCATTTTTAATACTAGTATGGTCTAATCTATTTGATTGTGGGTATCATAAATATTTACAAACCTCATCCCTTTTCATACTAGTTATTTCGAATATTTCTAAATATACTCTCGTCCCCATCTACAATTTTGCCTTTCTCTATATAGATCGTTCTACATTTATCTAAACCAAAGTCATTTAATATCATTTGAAAAGTTTTTGACTACCTTGATCATTTTCTCTAAATTTTGTTCAGAATTCAAAAATAATTTTAAATCATCCATAAATAATAAATGCGAAATTAAATTAAATTATTATTAAATTTACAAAAACCAGTAATTTATTATTAAACAATTTCTGGTGTATATTATTATTACGTGTGATAGCTGTTTCGCCCTCTGATAGCATTATCAAACGGTCGGAAAGTAATAAAAAAACAATAATCATAAACTGAAATCACTAGAAATAATATCTTGACATAAAAAAATTGTTTATGAATATTTTAAACATTGAATTTGTTACATTCAAAATGTCTTTAACTGGCGAGTTTACCAGAATATTTTGGTGAATCGAGACTTTGAAATAGGTCCTTATTCCAAGTTGGTCGAGTTACTCTTGAATTGACTAGATTCAGAAGTTTGCAACAGTCGAGCTATGAATTAACTAATTTGAAAAAGCAGCTTATCGTACACCAATTCTCAAGTGAATATATTTTTAAGGTATTTAATAAAAAGTGTGGTTACTTTGATCTGAAGCGATTTAAAATTATTGATAAATCGTCAAAATTTCCGCTGAATTCTTCTAACATTTTTAATGTGAATTTATGGCGAGGTGACCAGAATACATATGTGATAGGTCTAGACATTTTATATTGAAGTAATTAATATGAATAATCAATGTTAAAAATGAAATTTATAATAACATTAATACAAATGTGTCATTTATTTTACCCATTTTTCTATTTCAAACGCAAGTCATAGTCCAAAGCGTCCGGCACCACTGCGAAAACTTGAATATCTTCCGTTTCCTGCTTCTTCAATTGGCGGGAAACATTTATTATCCTATTAAAAAAATAGTACCGTACTTTCGTCTCAGACCTCTTCAAGATCTTACTCAAGGGCGATATTTTAAAAGACCTCTCGGCACATCAATCATTTTCGAAATTTCACAATACTTTCACAACGATCTAACGACAATTTCACAACAATTTCAGAAGAACTTCACAAAACTTTTGCGGGGTTTTCTTTTATTTCTATTTCGAAACTAATGACATTTCCTGAATTTAAATAATATGTGTTATATGATGTTAATAGTGCGACATGAGTACATGTCATACATATAATATAATAGTTACAGAGGTATAAGATAATAACATCAATTTAATTTAATAACAATTATTGTTTTTAATTCTCTCAATGACTTATCTGCTCTTTGATTTAGAAAAAAAATTGCGCAAACTTCCCATTTTGAGAGCATTTTGGCAAACTTTTTTTTAAATGGAACAATTTTGAAAATTTTTCCTCTGATTACTGTTCCACTGAATTATTATGTACATAAAGAAGAAGATAATACTAATAAATCTAATTGAAAAATGAAACAGTACAAGACCCAGAAAAGTAAATAGGAATCAAACGCAGCATCCCTTGTCTAACCGGGACCTATTTATTAAACGTCGTATTTGTCCATCTCATATTTCAAATTCAGAATTATAAATATCATCTTTCACAACTATTTTCAAATAAATGTTGTGGATGGAGGATATCTTTTACACAACGTTGTGTGGTATCGTAATGATTCGTTTGTACGAAGTATCTCATTATGTAGGAAATCACTATGTAGGATCAAATGCAGTTGTTGTTTCGGTGGATATTCTAACGATGGTAAAAATAATTAAGAAAGAAGATACTTATGTGTTGATAATCAACACTGCGATTTCCTTGTGCTTATCATTTGATGATGTTTTCGTCATTGGCGAAAACGTCGATCTCCTAGTTCTGCTGACAGCATTAGCACCATCCCAAAGCAATATTTACCTTCGCAGACCGGAGGCAAAACTGCTTAAATATAGTACTCCGCGATAATAGTTTAAAATATAAAGAAACAGATGCGAACCTTCCTTTCCTCCACGCCTCTGTGGCTGCGATACAACATCTTCTTTCTTCAACCAAGGAAAAATAAATATTTGTTCGAAAATTTGGTTTTAGAAAAACACAGGACTCAACGCCATGATTGGCGTTTTCAAACAGCAGGATACAAAACCATAAGACAGCAGATGCTGGAGCACGCTTTCTTATTGCTTTGAACGGCGGTGACTTGGAAAGGGAAACATTGGAAGAAGTCCGCTACCAACGTTTCGCTAAATCAATAAAGATAAGTATTTTTTTATTTTTATATATTCAATAATATTGTTATTGGGTTTATAAAAACAGTTTATTTTTAAACAAGTTCTGCTATGTAATTATTATTACGCGTGACAGCTGTTTCGCCCTCTGAAGGCATTATCAAACTGTGGGTAGCCCACTTACAGACGATACATTTACATTACTTCTAGGTAGGTATTTTAATTTCAATTACTGATTTCTTAATTGATTTCTGAGTAAAATATTAGAAATTATTAATGGTTATTACCCCAGCAAAGTTTCCCCAATTAGTGTAATTTTTAAATTTGACTAAATGTCTTTATGTTAGTTATTCCCAAACGATGACTCATAGGGTTATTTTAATAGCATAATTAAGTACTTCATAGTGCACTCATATTTGCACTAGGTTTGAAGATATCTAGTAGGGGTGAACGAATTATATTTGTTTGTTTATTAATTAGAATAGCTTTCGGATTATTAGAGTTTTTGTTAATTTCTAACTGCTCTAAAAGATTCAGTTTACGGCCTTTATTTTGTACGTGTAACGGAATTGGTTTATTATTATCATTAAGTGAGTGATTTTCATCTAAGAGATGTTTGGCAAATTGAGAATGCATTTTAATATATTTTTAAAAGATCTTATATGTTCTTTGAACCTAGTGTTAAAGGACCGGCCCGTTTGTCCAACATAAACAGCCTTGCATTCGTCACACTGGAGTTTATAAATGCCACTATTTTGTAATTTGAGTACCTTACTTTTTGAGTTTTTAAGAGGAAACCGGGTGGTGTTTTTTTCCATACAAACGTATTCCTCATTTCCCTCTCTGGATTTTGACACTAGAAAAAATATTTTTTTTACATAATATGAATATTGACCGCAAGCGTGTCGACACGTTTTGATTTTTTTGATAAATTACTTTTTATAGGAGTTATAACCCTTCAAAAATTGTTAAAATTGCCTTTTTAACGCCATCAACAAACGTTCAGTATACAAATAAGACGATGTATTTTTAAAAAAAGCAAAACGTACAGACATATAATGTTTTCTTCCAATACATTTGGTAAAAAAAATCTTGGAAATCGGTTCAGTTTTGGAGTAGAAAAATGAGGACTACAAAACCTCGATTTTGACAATTTTATTTAGGTATTATCAGGCTGAGGTGCATGTGTCCCTTTCTCTCAGTATTCGGGGGGTGAGGGGGGGCGGAGAGGGTTTTGTTGAATACGTATACAGTCAACGAAGTGATGTGACATTCTCAATAATTATATCGATACACTAGTCCACTAGTGTTGTCATGTCCCGAGTTATTGATGTTTTTTTAAAATTATTTTTCTGTTTGGTGACTTATCTTGAGTGTGCTAATACTTACCGAGCTTATTTACTAAAGTTATTGTGACAAATTTAATTTGTTTACGTCAAATAAATTAATGGAAAAAAATTGAAAAAAAACACCTGTTACAGACAGACCCCGAGATGATTCCGTTCCGTATTGCCGAGTTGGATATGGAACACAAAAATTAATAAAAAAATATTTTTTGATAACTTTTGAAGGTTGTTCTCAACATAATATTATCCCTTTATAAGACACTTTTTTTAAGATACAACTACCGATCCAAAAAAAAACTTTTATATTTGACTAAATATATTGTTCTAGATTTTTTTTAAAATTATATTTTACAAGAAAATGTGTGATGGTAAGTACATACACCACTGATCGTTTGATGGAATGCTGGTACAGCGTATGTTCAGTGGTACATGCATCTACCACATGATGTTGAATCGATTATGTTATTATAATATCATATTATACAAATGAATATTGAAATCTATGTATAAGAGGCACCATATTGTTTATTGTGCTACATATTAGGTACATACACATAACTAGTTTAGTTTTTATTTAACTTTTTTAATACGTTATATTATTACAGAAAAATGCACTTTTGGGAATACCTCCTACATCACTTGACATTTTCAATCTTCTTCAATGATCTAATATTTTTTTGTTTTTAAACGCTTTATTGTAAAAAAAAATACTGTTTAACATCTACACAATGAAATTAAAACAATTTATGGTCCAGACCTTTCCCTCGCCGGTAAATTTTTTGGTATGCGACCGTCAATTATTTCTGGTAAAAGGCATTGGTGGTAGAAATTTTCTAACAGTGGAACGATTTTTTGCCAGATTTCATCGTCCCTCTCAATTTTTTCATACAGCAAACCTTTTGGACTCCACACAACAAAATAACAATAATTACGACGAGTAATATGTAACTGGCCTTGTACTTGGTAGAAGTAATTATGATTCCGTTTTAATGTTAAAGAATTTTTTTATTGTTGATACATTTTTTTTTTTACAATATTTCATATTTCAATTCAGTAATGTTGGCCTCACTGGGTTGTTTACCCGTGCTGAGGCCCCCATTTTATAATTGAAGAATTTATACATTTAAAAAAAAAGAAAAACAACATTAAAATAAAGATAAATTTAAAATAAAAATAAAGATTAAAAATTAAAATATAATTATAACACAAAAAGAAAAATATCAAAAGAGAATGTAAATCGGCATTTATAATGATATATGTGTTTGTGCGTGTTGCGTGTTTTATATATTTTTTTGTGTTGCGTGTATATGTTTTGTTCTTTTATGTTATAGAATTTTGGTAATATTGTCTTTTTGTTCTTTAATCCATTTTTTTATTTTGTGTTTGAATTTATTTTTATTTTCCTCAATTTTTGTTTCAAGTGGAAGACTGTTGAATGCTTTAATAGCGTGGTATTTATGGTGTCTTTGTCCAAAGGTAGTGTTTACCGTCGGAGTTTTTATGTTTTCTTTGTACGCTTGTCTGACCGGTCTATTAGTGATATTTTTTGTCTGTTGGGGTTTGTTTTATTGG
The DNA here is from genome assembly GCF_061612785.1 of Hesperophylax consimilis. Taxonomy (NCBI): domain Eukaryota; kingdom Metazoa; phylum Arthropoda; class Insecta; order Trichoptera; family Limnephilidae; genus Hesperophylax; species Hesperophylax consimilis. The sequence goes on along the minus strand of NC_142840.1, from coordinate 9,060,030 downwards.
TCGAAAATGTAGTTTAGTAGTGTTTTAACATATAATTGGCGTATATCAAGTACGTCACAGCTTTTAAATATTTGGGCTGTGTCGGTTAGTTTATGTTTTTTGAGTATTACCTTTAATATCGTTTTCTGTGCGATTTCTATTTGAGCGATGATAGCTGCGTTTGTTGCTCCTCCCCAAGCAATTATTCCATATTCTATTATTGATTGGCATAGTGCATAATATATTGTTTTCAATTGTTTTATTTTATATATGTTTCTTATGTCTAGGAAAATGTGTATTGTTCTGAGGAGTCTATTTGTGATTTGTTTGATGTGATGTGTCCATCTAAGATTATGGTCAATTACGATTCCTAGATACTTTTTATTTGTTCTGTTTTTTTCTAGAGGGGGGCAATCGCAGATGTTGGTGTTTATGCATTCGTGTATTTTTATGGTGTTTGTATTGTTTTTTGGCTGTCCTGTGTTAGTTATGCTGTACGTTGTGAATTTTGTTTTCGATATGTTTAGTGTGAGTGTATTTGAGTCCAACCATTTTTTCACTTGCGTTATTCCTAGATTCGCTATGTTATAAACCTTATTCCAATCCTTAGATTTAAATAGTAAAACTGTGTCGTCTGCGTAACTAATTATTTCTCCATCTATTTCCATGCTGCAAAGTTCATTTATGTAAATTATGAAAAGAACGGGCCCTAGTATGCTTCCTTGTGGAACTCCGTGTGTAATCGGCAGTGGTTTGCTAGTATAGTTATTAATTTTGACTTGTTGTGTTCTGTCGCTCATGTAACTTTTTAATAGTTGTAGTTCTTTGTCTTTGATACCCATATTTTTTAATTTTTTAAAAAGTGTTTTGTGGCATATTGAATCAAAGGCTTTAGCCAAATCTAAATATATCGCTATGCATTTAAACCCTTGATCTAAGTTGCTATGTATATAATCTATTGTACTTGCTAAAGCTTCTTTTGTGCTTCTTTTTTCTCTAAATCCATATTGTTTGTCCGAGATTAATTTGTTTTCTTCCAGGTATTTTATTATTTGGTTTTTTAATAGTCTTTCAAAAATCTTTGATAGAGAGTTTAACAAAGTGATTGGTCTATAGTTAGTTATTTCCATTTTATCTCCGGATTTATACATAGGGATTACCAGTCCTTTTTTAAGAGTATTAGGAAAGCAGGCATGTGTTATGCTAAGGTTGATTAGGTGTGTTATAGGTTTTAATATTTCATTTTTTATTATTTTAATGCAATCCGTTGTTATCTCATCTAATCCAGGAGCAATCTGGTTTTTTAATGTATTTATTATTTTGTTAATTTCCATTTCCGAACTTGTTTTTAATATAAATCTGTGTTGTGTTGGTTGGGTATCGATGTTTGATCTGTTTGTTTGTGTTAGTGTGTCTGTGCTGTGTTTTTTACGATTCGCTAAAACTTTCCCTATAGTTGCAAAAAAGTTATTTGCGTGGTTTGCCATCATTTCTATATTTGTTTTGGCATCTATTTTTTTCGAGTTCATATTTAGATGTACGATAGTATTTTTTTGTTTGTATTTTTGTGTGTATGTAACTTCCTTTAATATTCTCCATATTTCCTTTGGGTAATTGTTTGCTTTTTTAAGTTTTTCTTTGTAGTACATCTCCTTAGCTACTCTAATAATTTTCGTGCATATCTTTCTATATCTTTTATAGTAATTAAGTTGTTCCATGTCATATGGTGTTTGTTTAATTTGTTTGTGAATTTTGTCTCGTTTACGAATACAGTTTAATATTCCTTGTGTTATCCATAGTTTAATTTTTTTTGCTTTGTGTGTAAGTTTTATATGTTTTATTGTAGTGTAATTATTTATTTCTTGCGTTAGTGTATTTGTAAATGTATTCCAGGCTTCCTCGACATTATCTATTTGGTATAATGTATTCCAGTTTATTTTTTGGAGTTTTTCTTTTAAGTTTGAGTAGTCAATTATTTTTTTTGTAAATTTTTTATGTTGTTTCGAAGTAGTGTTTTCGGTGTCTATTGCTATCATATTCACGTAGTGATCAGTGATTGTGATTTTAAGTACTACTGTTTTGGTTTTTAGTTTTGTCTTGATCATTATATGGTCTATGCAGCTTTTAGTGTTTTGTGTGACCCGTGTTGGGACATTTATTATTGGCTCCAGTCCGTGTTGTGCTAGTATTGCTAGGTATTCTATGTTTTGTGGGTGTCCGTTTTGTAGAATGTTTATATTAAGATCTCCTATGATGATGATATTTTTGTATTTGTTGAGATCATTTAATGTATTGTTAAGATCAGTTAAGAAATTTGTGATGTTGTTTTTGGATGGAGATCTGTACATAGCTAGGATACATGTTTCTTTTCCATATGTAATTTGTATGCAGTTGGAGTCGATTATGTTTATTTCTTGAATGGTTGTGTTATTTTTATCACTGACGTATATAACTATACCATCATTTTGGTTTTTGTGTATTTTTGTATGGTGTGTATTATAGTTTTTGATTGTTTTTGGTATGTAGTTGTCATTCAACCAGCATTCTGTCAGCACAATGACATCAAAATTATTTTCAAGCTGTTGGAGGTATATAAAAAATTCATCAAAATTTTTATTGATCGATCTAATGTTTTGGTGTAATATATTGATTCTATGTTTTTCTTTTGTGAATTTGGTCCAGAGGTTAATATCATTTGTACTTTCACAGTAGTGTTGATTGTCCGAATCTATATATTCCATGTAATCTGCCATGTTGGTGTGTATTTGTGTAAGTATTTGATGTGAGGTTGTGTTAGATGTACAGTCGTGTTTATGTCAGTTTATTAGATATATCGTTTAGGTGTTTTATTTCCTTGACCTTTGAGTCTTTGGATTTTCTGACGAGAATTTTTCCTGATTTTACCCAAACATATTTGTAGTCTTTTTCTTGGGCTCTTTTTCTGGTGTTCCAGTGCAGATTTTTGTAATATTGGGTAAATGCCGCATTAAGATAAACATATTTGGCTCCTTCTCCGTTGAATTTTTTTATCGGGTCACTGTGTTTGGATGCTAACATGGTTTGTGCTTTTGTGGTATCCTTAAAATTAACTGTTATTTTTGTTTGATCATTTGTTTTGTTTGTTGTGACTTTGTATGTATCCTCTGGGGACATCGTAACGCCTGCGAGTTCAGCGATCCGTGTAACAGCGTGGACTGGGGATATGTTGTCCTGTAATTTTAGGCCGTTTATCTCTATGGAGTTCAGCAGGGCTGCTTGTTCTATATCCGCCAGGTGGATTTCTACCGTAGATAATCTGATTTCTTTATCCGCTAGTTCCTCCTTGATTTTGTTGACGGTGTTTGGAATGTCCATGATTTGTTGAAGTTTTTGTAAAATGTCATCATATTTGTCATTGATGAAGTTCGTGAAGTTTTTTATTTCTTGCAGCTCTGTTTCAATTTTATTGAGCATTACTGTCTTCATTTCCTCGAATTTCGTATTGATGAATTCAAATATTGATTCATTGTCTATATTAATCATAGATTGATGTGTCGCCGACGGTGAGTCCATGGTGCTAGTTTGTGGTGAAGATGTGGTTTTCTTCGCACTGGAGAATTTACTGCGAGATTTAGACATGTTGTGTTGTCCTTTTAGAATGGTCTTCCAATTTACAGTAATCAATTATCTTTTGTGCAATTCCCTCTTCTGGTGACATATTTGCTATACTATAAGGGCATTTAATTTCAATTATAGAATCCTCACCGATAAGGCCATCCGGACTTGCCGCTAAAAAGTTTTTGGTTTTATCGATAAATAGCCCACAAGCGGATACCTGCAAACTTGTTTTTTTTGAAAATTGCTCTATTGCTAGGCTTTCATTTTCTTTTCCATAATTTGTGGCCATAGTTCCTTTGAATTGTGAGTACAGTAAAGAGTTTAATACTCCCGTAACTGAAGTTTTTTGCCGAAGCTTATATATTTTTCCAAAGTTAGACGCCGTTATCCGCTTACGTCTTTCAATTGCCCACAGATTGTTATTGCTTTGGCCTACCGTATTCCGTTTGAGCTCTTCCTTATTCGTTGAAGATAATTCTTTGAGAAATTCCTCTTTTTTCGTTTCAAATATTTCAGGTGGCATATCTGGTTCTAATTCCAATTGACCATAATTTTCATCGGGCCCTGTAACTTTTTTTCTTTTTTCTGACGTATTTTCATTATACTTTAGTTCTTTTTTTCGACACATTTGTGTATTCTCCTTCGAACGTCGTTTTCTCTCTATAAAGTGCTTCGTGTATTTGCCGGGACTGTGACCTTGGATTTTCTTTTGTATTCTTGAATGGGTTGCCAATTCACTATTCCACGAAGCTAATGCTCCAAAACATCTTGCTTGGTAAGATCCTCTTGTAGTAAAATTTACCCTTTTTCCACCTATAAATTTGGCGATAACGTTGTTGAATTGCTCCACAGTGTTATTTGTCACGTCAATAATAAGACTTTCTGCATTTGCTATTAGAGACAATAAGAATTATTGGATATCAGTCCATATTCCACAATCTCGAAGATCGCTTACTAAATTTGGATCATCAGTATACTTCTCCGGCTTGCAATAGTACGATGCACAATTGTTATGATCACCAAACACATGATTTGCGGTATTTTTTATGTCCATTTTCAATTTTTTTTATTTTATCACTTTGTACTGTGTTTTCTTGCTCTTTCCTGTAATTTACTGCTCCAACTACAGCTCTTCTCATGCGTAAAACGTTTGCTTCAACCTTTTTCCTTATATGAACTGGTAAAAAGCCTTTAGCGTTTTTGGTTTTTTTTCCAAGTGCTTTCATTTTGTTGCAAAAATTGCGGAGTAAGTGATTTTTGCACTTTATTTTTTGTACTATAAGGTTAGGACCATATGGCATTTTTTGAATAATTTTTTTCATGATGCTGGAGTCGCCATCACCAACTAGTTTGTTAAATTTCAATCCATGCATTTCCATGTTTCTCGAGAACCCTTCTGCTATAATGTGGGCTGACATTAGCACTGTCACGCCAGTTTATGAAGCACCTGTGCTCAGAAGCAACTATGTGTAGTTTAGTAGCTCTAGCACATATGCAGCAGTATGAGTTTCGCACTCCCAGAAATAAAACCTTTTTAGTTCGTAGTCCAACTATGCACCCTGCGCCAGATGAGGAGCTAAATCCACTTTTGTACGACCTCTTTGCCCAGGAGCCATCTGCAACCACCGTTACCAAAGGATAGCCACCATTGTCTACGTCACCGTTTAAAATGGCTAGCCTTTTTTCTTCTTCACCAGCTGCGATCATTTCTTCTAAGGCACATTCTTCAATTGTTGGCGCTAAACATTGTTCTATGTTCGTGTAAGTCTTACAATCCATATTTGGCATATTTAAAACCCCACAAATTTCATTCCATTGTGAATACCCATTTCCTGTACATATCACTCCTTCGATGACAGCAGTATTTATAGACATTTTCCGTTTCGGGTCTTGGGAGTGTACGTATTCTATTTTCTTGCACATTTTGCACTCGAAAACATACTGGCTTAGAAGACCATTTCGTCGTTCCTTCACAAATTTTAAATCGGAAAATGTGCAGTTGGTGTGTTCGTGCTTTATATTTGATATCTCCGAAAACAAATATTTTATATCCACAATTCTGCGACCTTCGAAATTATGGGTTTCATCAATATGGTCTGGTTCTATCACCAAATCATCAAGCGTTGTTGATGATGATGAACTTGCGTTTTCGTCTATATTTGGAGCAAATGATTCATCCATGGAAGTTTCATGCATTAGTGAAGATGTAGTTAAGTTTCCAAAAGTAGTATCGATGACATCCATATCCCTGTAAATGCAAATGATTTATTTATTTAAATTTGTCCATCCCATTTTCCCGTTATACATGCTACATAATACACGGCTCTCATAGCATAAATCTTTAGGTTTTTCTCGTAAGTCGCTCACGTAAGAGAGTTATGGCAAAATTATCAATGTAAACGATACCCATTTGTAATTTTGCCATAACTCTCTTATGTGAGCAACTTACGGGAAAAAAAAACTTTACGTACGTAAAGGTAACCTTAGGAAGGTTCAGTAGTAAGAGTAACAGGAAAGCGATATTTCGACTTACCTAGATGTCGAACGTGGTGCAACATGAATCTGTCGTTTGATACTAATAATCGGTTTTTTTCGTCTAGTAGATAAAAACAAACGCGCTTTGTTTCCATTTCTTTTACCCATTATTTATCTGTAAGAAAAAAAATTTTGAGTTGAAGGTAGGTAATATAGTAGTCGATTTTATGTACCAAAATTTCTAAATAAACATATATTATGCTACGTATATATTTGCGAATAGTGGCGTGCGCAGAATTTGAAAATTGAAATTTCGGAAAAAAAATAATTTTCAGCCACGACAACATCATTAATGTCGTATTTTCAATCTTAGGATTCTAGCCCACTGAAAAATCAGTGCACGCCACTCTTTGCGGACAGAGACGCGAGCCGAACAAAGGTACGTAACGTAAAGGTACGAAGCAACCGCAAGCGGCGCAGCGTTTCGGGCAGTTTGCCACGCACACACACGCATTGGGGTTCACCAATACACCGATAGCGCTTTTGCTGTCCCCGCTGAGATGAACGAAATAGAAATAATTTTTACAAATACCTATCGTTAAAATTTCTCGGCGCTCCTGCGCGCCCTTAAGAGATGATCCTAAGTTGTTATTTGTGCGGAAGGCAATATCTAAGCCACACTTTTTGAGGACTTTGGCAATTTTATTAGATGTCTGTCCGATGAATTCTAAACACCCGAATTTATTATTCGTCATATTATTAGTCGCTGGGTAAATTAATTTAAGGTTATTTTAGTGTTTGTTATTATTAATTATTTTTTCAATGTCTCTACCCTTGAAGCCATTATTTTTAGCAATAGTTAGGATTGTATTTTTTTCCTTCTCGTATGCTTTCTTGTCGAGTGGGATGTTAGTAAGCCTATGTACCATTGAGTGGTAGGCAGATAATTTATGTGACCATGGGTGTAAAGATTTATAATTAATGGTCGTATCTGTAAACGTAGGCTTACGGAAAATTTTAAACGTATGTTTATTATTTTCTCTACCGATTGTTAGGTCTAAAAAATTAATTTTATTATTACACTCTCTTTCAACCGTAAAGCAGATTTTACGGTTGATGGAGTTAGCAAATGTGACAAATTTTCAGAGGGCGAAACAGCTGTCACGCGTCGTAATAATTACATAGCAGAACTTGTTTAAAAATAAACTGTTTTTATAAACCCAATAACAATATTATTGAATATATAAAAAATTAAATGTAGTTCTACAAATTAAACTTGTATCATACGTATCCAGACCTCCAGAATTTTGCAAGAGAATTCATATTTACGCAAAAACCACAAGAACACCGAGCCCCGAAACCGCTTGATACCGTGTCGCTGACACATTTGGAAATCTTTACATAAAAATAACTCAATCAAATGATGTATTATATGTGATTAATCAAGATAATTACATAGCAATATAAAAGCAGAACCTGAAACACATCTAAAAATAACCATCAACCACCTCACTCGGAGCCGCCAACCTACGAAGTGACCTCCGCCTAGGAAGCAACTCAGTATTTACGTGGACCCCCTCTCTACCACCCGGAAGAAATTCCATGATGGCCGCCGAACTTTCGACCAATCACAGCATGGCATATCTCTTTAGGATTCTTATCAAACACTGATAACGAAATTCAATGCAACTATCTGTGATAACATCAAGCTCAATTTACAGGAAAATGATGGAAGATTCAACCCCGGAATAAATATCAACACGAAGAAATAATTATATGCTAATATAATGACATAAAAAATCATACCTAAATATGTTTGTTACTCTTTGGGAAATGTTCAAACCAAAGATATTTAACTTCAAACCCAATATGAAAATTTGTATAATTTATTAAACAATAAATAAACGAGACTGGGGGAGATGGTTTTGGTAGACTGAACTGACTTGGTTAAAGGTATCATATTAAAATATAACTTTCCTCTCAACAAGATAATTGCAGAGAGGAAAAATACCTAACCACTTTACTCCTCACGAAAGAGGATAGAACGCCTCCGAGAGGGTTCGATTTGAAAACGTTCTATAAATAGAGAACCGAACTCCATACAAAGTCAGTTCAACAACTACCTCTCAAAGAGAATCCTCTCTCCTGAAGAACCATCTCCAAGTCTCCAAAGTCTCAAGAAATATTTTCAAGTGTTTTATTCAGTAGTAAATTCGGTTTTTGCCAGTATTAAATTCTTTTCGTCAGTTCAGATCTGGAAATAAATTCCTCTCTGATCGTTGCTTTAAACTCCACCACAAAACCTCTACAACATTTTCCACATCATTCTCCCTTAACGGCACAATACTGAGCAAAATGACAGAGGCTAAGGATCTGGGAGTAGTGTTAGATCCGAAATTACTTTTTGAGCGCCATATCGAATCCATGGTTGCAAAAGCTTCCAAGGTACTTGGCTTTGTACTCAGAACATGCAAAAATTTTAAAAAAGTAAATACCATGAAAATGCTGTACTTTGCTTATGTACGCAGTTCTCTGGAGTACGCCTCTCAAGTATGGAATCCCATGTATAAATCACACATAGAAAGGATTGAGAAAGTGCAATATCGTTTTCTACGATACCTTGATTTTTGGGCCTATCGTCCTCATCTGAGTCACGAGGAGTCAGCAGCGTTTTTCAGGATTTCGTCACTGGAAAGTCGTAGAAACTCCGCAGACGTACTATTTTTACAAAAAATTGCCACCTCTGTGATAGATTGCCCGGAATTACTTGAAAGAATTCAATTAAGAGTACCCATCAGACAAACCAGACAAAATCACACATTAAACATCCCTCAATGTAACACGAACTCAAAACAAAATGCTTTTATTCACCGTGCTTCATACAATTTTAATACTTCATACTGTGAATTAGACTTATTTAACTCAGCACCCCACAATTTCAAACCTAAAATCAATAAATAATTATATTATCATTTTTATTTTTTATTACGTACATGCTACACATTACACAGACTAGATCCATCCCATACCCCTCCCTTCCCCATCCCATCCCAATAGGCTAATGTAACTTTTTTTATTACATAAATATTATATATTCACTAAATAATTAAAATACTTAAGTGAAAACCTATTATTGGTTAAATAATTAACACTTAATACACCATACTTTGTAATTATTATAACTGTTGGTTTTCCAAATAAAATAAAATAAAATAAAAATAAAATAAAACATCTACCAAGACTGAAAACGCTGAAAAGTGTAGCCAGCTACCTTCGTATCTACAGTAATTGTACGGACGGTATATTGTCTCGTACAAAACTTAATAACAATAAATAAAGATAAGTATATTTATCTTGCTTATTTGCTACCAATGAATGACGCTACACGGTATCATGCATTTAAGACATACCATCAAGTCCAAAAATGGAATGCTATCCAAAAAAAAACAGAAAATTGGGGCCGGAAACTTGAAACTAATGGGGTTGCTCCAGTAACAATGACAGATAAACCAGCACCCGAGACTTTATTGAATTTCACTTCATGAAATGGCAAATAAGGATGAGGTGGAGTATGTAGGTACAGGAAAGCTGGATAAACAGTTTCTTATATTGCTTTCTATTCATATTGATTTCTTTCTTATAATTTTTTTCTGTTATATTAAACAATATAATACATGTCAAGTGGGATCATCGCATCGATGGAGGTTTTGAGCACCTGAGAGTTCAAATCTATAATGAGAAGATGTGATACACTCTCTAGAACTAAAATAGAGATAGTAATGAACTTCCAGGAATCTATTGTCATCACTAGGTTGTTTTTTATAAACTTCATAAATATTTTCTAATTTCAGCATCATTTAGGTATCCAGAGTAAAATTGTGACATTTCACAACAAATCAGAAAAAGATACAAAATAATGCCGATATATTTTCACTTTGCATCAGTAACTGAAAAACTTCTGCCGTTGAGACACTATAGGTGATGAAATCAGAATTATAACTTTTGTATTTCTTGGGCATTAACTATGTTACAATTTCTAGACTTTTTTGTTTTATGGAGTTTTTTTTTTCAATGTACATTTTTTACTTGATTTTTTTAATTATTTTTATACCGTTTTCGACACAACCGTTTCATTAACTATCAATCTTAAAACTAAAGTATAATTGCATCCTGTAAGTCACCTCTATTGACAATGTTTCCTTGTAATGTTGACTCCTCTCTCCTTTCTCGCCCTCCTCCCCCACCCCCAAATCACCCCTTTCACTACCCTCACCTAATAAAAACTAATATTTCTGTACTTTTAAAATTTTTATGTTTTTAGATTGCTAGTTAATGACACGCTTGTGTTAAAACCGGTAGCAAAATAAAGTAAAAAATATGTACCAAATGTACATCGAAAAAAACCAGAGGCAAAATAAATAAAAAATGAAGTTCAAATGTATGCTGAAAAATAAAACACAAAACAAACTGTACTAAATAATAAATAAACTACATACAAATAGTTTTGTGATCAGCATAAAAAAGTGCTTTTTCTAATTTTTTTTCATTTAAACTTTTCAAAGCAAAAATTACCGCTTAAAATCATAAAATTTGTTAGTAGGTACTTTAACTACCAATTTATAAAGTATAATATTTTGAATCAGGAATCAAAAAAATAATCCAATGATATATCACCATATCGACGTCGAATCCTTTTTTCAATTTTTTTTCAGGCCGCTGCTGATACATTTATATTAATTATTCCGATTTGACAGTTTGTAGTATGAACCACGATCAAGCGAAATCTGGTGGGATAAAAAGGTAGTATCCAACACGTCCACCATCTTGAACCGGAAACGGAATGCAACAAAACATATTTACAGACAGATGAAATGCTAAATGGTCGAGTTGAAATAGGAATTATAAAAGCGGTTTAACTTAAGAATCAAAAACGTGACACCAGAAGGTCACTATCACTGTCTAAAGTACGTTTGTTTCGAAATAGTTTTTGGATTTGATACCCCACAATAGTCCTATCTGGGACGAGATGGTATCATCTGTTTAGGAATTATTACTAGACTGAAGGTTGTTGAAGAGGACGAATATCATGAAGACCAAAGGGTACCTGGCTTTTATAGCCAAAAAAAAGCATTTTTTCTTTGACTATTATTCTGTCACTAGAACAATAAGGGGAGTATCTTACACTCTGGAACGAAATTGAAAGGCGCCTAATGTGATAAAGCGTCTTAAATGGGAGAAGTGTTAATAATGTTTAACGAAAAGTAAAATGATCATAAATTAAGAATTAAAATCTGGCTGCAATAGGTCAATGAAAAAACTCAAAAAACCTCTGAAAACGGCAAAGAAGACAAATAAAATAGAATTAAATATCTTAAGTTCACCTCAGCACAGGATAGGAGGACTTAGAAACACATTACTGTACTTATTTCACCATATTATTTCAGATGTACAATAGTTAATATAATCGTTAAAACAAAAAATAAATTTAATTAAATCACAGAAAAGCATCGAGGCTTACTCGTAAAAAAAATATATTAAATTATTGCGTAAGAAAAGTGTACTAATATGTGAAAAAAAATAGATTGTGGAAAAGTAATTATATCGTGACTTTCAAATGCATGGACGACTAATAATAAATAATTAGTTAATATACGAACATACCTGTCACGACCGTTGATAAAGAATTGTATATAAACCATATGTAATTTCAATCCTAGTATAATGTTTTAAATATTGTCATTTGAGTGGTGACAAAAAGACAACCATCATGATTTTGAAAGTAACCAAGTCTCTGTTTGTCGTCTTCCTGATAGTCCAGTTTATGGATGTGGTCATTGCCCGTAAGAACTGCATTTGAATAACTCTTTTTTAAAAATAGTTCTCCCGTTGTAGAAGTAGAAACTTAAGCTAGACAATTTTTTTTTTCAGTAATTTAATACTTTAACACTGTTATGACTGAACTTTTCTTTTCGTTGATTCTCGTAATTTTACAATATGATATGCCAACTTTGTTTGATTCCACTTTTATATATTCATGTTTACTATAGTATGCCTCATATTTTTGGTGCATTCATTCATTATCAGCAAATTAACTGCATTATTAAAATACACACAGAGAAGTAGCGCCTTTGTAGACTCCGTTGCTCACTAGTGTTTGTTATTTATTTTATTTACAGCAGGTTTATTTGTTAAAAAATATTACATTATGCACATATTTTTTTTATTATGAAAAAAAAATTATTTTAAAAAACAAAATAATGATACCTCCTGGATATATAAAAAGTTTTCTTTGATGTAAACGAAAGCATTTTATTAAAAAAAAATAAAGTTGTAAACTAATTTTTTTAACCATTATTTTTTAAATCGCTGTAATGTTTATTTAGTGGTGTGTATCGAAAAAACTTTTATTTTTTATTTTAATTTTGATTTATCTCTGTTGAACCTTTTAAGGTTGTCTCTATGTAGCCACACAAACCACAAAAAACGGGGAAATCAAAAAATATTTAAATTTACCACAAGAGTCCTCAATATTGTAATTATCTGAAAAAATTAGTTTAAAAGGAGTTTTTTTTCATATGTTCCGATTTTTTTTTCAAGTTGAAAAGATTAAATGTGAAATAAAAATACGTTAAAAATAATTTCTCTAATGCAAGGTTTAGGTCTCTCCGGCCTAGAATTGAATTTTAACACACTTTGCTTATTTTTATAAATGTTACTATTAATGGTAGTGGGAACTACAAAAACACTAGCAATTATATTTTTCAATTGAAAAACTATACTATTTTCGACGTATTTTTTTAATAGCAAAAATTTGTTATAGTTTCATTATTTAGAAAAAAATGTGCTTAATACGGGAAACCATAATAATTTTTTGTTGTTGTGTGTGTGGAGAAAAGCCTTTATCAACTTGAAATGTAGAGTTTTTTATCGATTCATCATATTGTAAAATTTACAGGTGTTTTATGAAAATCACATAATAATGACCTTTTTCATGATCTCTTTGCCAAACCCGAAGGACCAAGCCCTGACGACAAGGGAGGCGACGTAGATTCTCACCATTTTGATAATCACCACGACGATGAAGATGACCACAAAGATCACCAACTCTATCAACATGCCCAGGAATACGACCAAAATGATCATGAGAATGCGACTCACCACTTAAACGTGGTGGATAAAAACCATGTTGAAGGACAAACTAACCACAAGCTCATAGACAAGTTCTCGCAGAAAGATGGAGAAGAAATTCAGGATCTTAGCGATCACAAGGATTACGTGCAAGACCAAATTAAAGAACACAATGAAATACATCAAGACCAACTTAACATCAATAACCATAATGATAATGAGCATGAAGATCATGACGACTTCCATCATCACGAAAAGTTCCACCATTTCTACGAAGAGAATCATATCGATCATGGAGATCCACACGGTATCAAAGCTAATGCATGTGACGACGATAACCACGATCACGATGATCATGATGATCACGATGATCACGATGATCACGATGATCACGATGATCACGATGATCACGATGATCACCACCACGATGATCATCACCACGATGATCATCACCACGATGATCATCACCACGATGATCATCACCACGATGATCATGATGATGATTTTTAATACTTTATTTTCTATAATAAAATATTTCTATAATAGCAAACTAAAAATCTTAAAATCATGTTTTTGGGATACCTATGTTGGATTGCACATTCTAGAATAAAGAAAAAGTTAAATAAAAATTTCAGCTTTTAAAAACAATTGTTTTATTCTTATCGTTCAACTACGCAGGTGCGGTAGATACTCGATAGGTAGCAAATTATTTTATAGAAAAAAACCAGCATTTACAAATTTTGCTATTTTCTGTTGTTAACCTTTTCAAATACTAATGAACTAAAAAAATAAGAGTTTTTTTAATTACTCGCGAATCAACAAAACAGAAGACACATTCTGATACATTCGTAAGTCCCCTCGTCTCAAACACCACTTTCCTACCTCTACCCCCACCCTAAAGTTGCGAACTACAAACTTAGGCCGACCTTCCCGCCGAATTAAAAGTACTCATCAGAGAGAAAAACTACGCCCAAAAAGAATGGCAAAGATTCTCAAACCCGATCGATCGCATTTGCATAAATCGTTTCGCACACCAAGTTAAATCAGAACTCTAAAAATACAGAAATGAGCAGTGGCACGACTTCATCTCTGGAAACAAATCTCAGAAATTCCCCACCAAAATTTACCCCAGTAATTCGACTCAAAAGTCTTATCCATCATCACCGAAATTCCCACACACAATCCAACACCATTCACGACCTCTCTGGAAATCACCAAAATTATAAAATCATTCAAAACCAAAAATCCCCCAGCCCCGATTCAGTCTCAAACAAAATTTTAAAATGCCTCCCTTTCAAACCACATGTGCTCTCACAGCCATCAGCAATGTGCCCTTTAGACTTCGTATATTCCCACAAGATTATAAACCTGGCAAAGACCTTCTTCCGGCACAAAATCACAGACCAATCAGCCTCCTCCCCTGTGCTGGAAAAATGCTAGAAAAACCTCCAATCCTCACCAGACTCAAAAAAATCATTTGACTAACTAGAACTCATCCCCGACTTTTAACATGGCTTTCGATCGGTCCACTCTACTCTCTAGCAACTTATACAGGTGGTCGAAGAAATCCGTTTCCAGTTCGATTACGATTTTCATAAGCGAGTCATTTAATTCGCGATAACTACTATAAGTTGATTTTGTATAATCCGTACCAGGACGTTTATGACAATTATTTACGAACGCATTGCAATTTATGAAATGAAAAATATTTACTTGTAATCAAATTAGGTACTTATTGCATGTTTTGACTTCTGGTATTTCTTCGATAGATTGATTGGACACAGCTGAACACGACCAGAGTGCTATTGGTAGACGAAGCCACTGTGGTCCCATAAATCACAAAGGGTGGTAATAAAACAATGTCTGCTGGAAAAAGCCCTCTTGAACCAGAATCGGCACAATTTTCTTCCGAGACAACATCTTCGATTCTATATAGCATTCCAAATAGCATTTGGTGTAATTTCCAGTATTTGTACAACCCAATTAGCAACAAATATTTTTAATAAATAAGTAAATACAAAAACGTTTCCTATCTGTTCGGCAAATTTTACACATGACGTAATGTACTAGTTTTGTGACGAGAATGGCCCCACACAGCTCTAATGGCAGAATTGACAAGATTCTCAAAGACTTTCGATTTCCCCACTAAAATGTGAGTGGTGTTGTTATTACGCTCTTCAGTAAATATACCACTGCAGCATAACCCAATCAGAAGTGTCACAGAATCTTATGAGCAATATACGTCTAGTGCTCACTGTGTTATAATATCTAGGGATGTTCAATGTTTGATGTAATGAAATCTGAGTTATAAATTTACTCTACGTATAATGAATATTAGCTAGAACGACATGATCGTCCCATCAACACTTAACTTGCATAGTTCCTGTAACAGGGGTGAAATGAGATTTCCCAAGTGGATGGAATAAACGAACTACCGTTGAAAATAGTTATTTTTATGCATTTCTCGTTTGGAGGTAGATCAACCTTGTGGGTACTCCACTTAATGCTTAATATTTTCAGAGTATGATCAGTTCCGACGTTATCGAAATAATGACCATCTTGCTGGTGCTCTTGATCTTAGTGAAACCTGATCCAAAAGTGAGGGTGTATTAGTTTCAGACTGTGTTTGAATTTGAAGGCTGTGCGAATCGTTTCTGTACCTCTTACCAAATCATCTACATAAAAATCATCGCATAAAACCTTGGCAGTGTCAGAATATTTTGATCCTTCATCTTGTGCTAGCTGGTGAAGGGTACGGAGTGCCAAGAAAGGTGAGCTTGAAAAACCATACGTTACAGTTTGTAAGTCGAAATCAATAACTGGTGCATTCTAAGATTCTCTACATAAAATATTTCGGAATTTACGCCGAGATGGAAAAATGAATATTTGCCTATACATCTTACAAATATCAGCTGTAAATACATATTTATTAAAATGAAGATTTAAAATCATTCGTGAAATTTTAGTTTGCAATTTAGGTTCGTTCAGTAAGAGGTCATTTAGAGATAAGTTATTAGGTTGGGTTTTTGGCGACCCATCAAAGACTAGACGTAGTTTAGTAGTTTCCGCAACCTTCTGAACTTCATTTACAATGAAGAATGGGTTTTCCAATGTAAAGATTACTCTAATACCTTGGGAAGGGAGGTATAATAAGAAGACTCGACTTATCACACACTTTCTTAATTGGATCGTTTATTATAAAAGAGGGTCATATCCATGTTTTGGTCATATTGACATTTGAATGCGATTTTATTATCTATCTATTATTAAAATGCGTGTTTTGTGATATGTTTAATATTTCTTCCACTTCAACAATGGATACAAAATTTATCTTTAGTTTTGTAAGGGGACATGTGATAGACTAGTCTCGTCAGTACCACCCTTTATACTATCTACAAAAAGAACATAACTAAACCGCGTGTTGACAACAATATTTTTATAGACATATGATCCACAACTGGTCAACAACTTTGGCAACCGTTTCAGGTTACATAGTCACCTATCAATATATTGATGCTTTTTAAAAACACACATTTAAAAAACAAGTTTTTTCCTATTGATAAGGTATTTCTTGAAGTGAAAAACGCAATAATGTCCAAAATTTATTCTATTCGCAAAGTAATTCAATATATAAAGACTAAGATAATAAGAATAAAATAATTATTATCTTGACTGATAAAAATGAAGAAATAATGATTTCGTGACTTTTAAATGCATGAACTTCATCAAATGAAACAATAATATTTTAATATCTGTAACGGAAAAAATCATAATCGCCAGTCACGACCTTTGAAACAAATATTATGTATATAAGCCATTGTCAATTCAATCAAAATATATTTGTCCGAGTGTTAACAAACTTCAGTCATGATTTTGAAAATTACAAAGTTCCTATTTGTCGTCTTCCTGGTTTTCCAGTTCCTAGATGTAGTCAACTCCCGTAAGTATTTGTTTTTGCTTCAATTATAATTTTTATGCGATAGCATTTTTCCTGGATTCGTTTGTTTCGATTGTTCTTACACTATTGTACCAGTGAAACGATAAACAGATATCCCATGAAAAAAACTACACCAAGAAGTGAACTTACTGAAAATTAGAAAAATGTACGAATATAACTTATGCTTTCTAATCTGCAAAATACAAAATGGATTTTAACACGAACAAAATATTTATAAAAACCTTAAAAAGTACACGAACACTATACAAGACAACATAATAAATTGTACACTTATAAAGTAAAGGGGTTATCAGGGTATATACATTTGTAATCTCCTTCCCGATAGCCGCAAAATTGATAGTCGAATAAATAAAATTAATTTGATCAATTTTAGAATGATTGATTAAATTTATAATGTCGTTTAATGTAGAATATTTTTTTAGCAAATTTTGTAAAATTATTATTGTATGTTTTATTATTATACAGCTTTTATTTACTTAGTTAGATATCCAAATATTTGTATTTCTTTAACTATAATAAATAAAATAAACAATTTATCAATTTATTTTTCGTAATTATTTATGGAAAAGAGAAATGTAATAGCCAAAATAGTGTAGGTCAATCATGTAAACCCAATCCAACTGACTAAAATGTCCAAAAGAAATCTTTTTTGACACTCTTAGGGAGAATTTAATAAGAGGATTACTGACATCCTTTCTTTTTTAAACAACAGCTAGCTATTGTGTATAAATAAGAACCTATGGAAATCGGTATATCAAAGTTAATTACGCAATTTTGACTATAGCACGTTATATCAAAAATTAAATAATATTCTTTTTGTTCTATGATATCCTCAACTTCCCGAAGAACCCTTGCCTGATGATGCGGATCATGATGAAGATTCTCACCATCTAGATAACCACCACGACGATGAAGATGATCATAAAGATCACCAACTTTATCAACATTTCCAGGAATTCGACCGAAATGGTCAGGAGAATGCGACTCACCACAAAAACGTGGTGGATAACGAACATGTTGCTGGAAACATTAACCACCAACTCGTAGACAAGCACTCAAAGAAGGATGGAGAAGAAAATCAAAATCTTTCTGATCACAAGGATTACGTGCAAGACCACAACAAAGAACACAACGAAATCCATCAAGACCAACTTAATATCAATAACCATAATGATAATGAACATGAAGATCATAATGATTTCCATCATCATGAAAAATTCCATCATTTCTACGAAGAGAATCATATAGACCACGGAAACCCACATGAAAACGAAGATGACAATAACGAACACCTTGATTACGATGACCACCACCATGATCACGATGATCACGATGATCACCATGATCACGATGATCACGATGATCACGATAGCCACGATGACTGCGATGATCACGAAGATCATGACAACGATGATCATGAAGATCATAACTGCAATGATCATGACCACGATGATCACGATCACCACCATGACCATGATGACCACGATCACATCGATCATGATCACATAGCGAACGACCATGATTTCCACGATCTGATTGTTGAGTGAACACCATGAAAATGGTCATCATGTCCATCATGACCCTCATAAATAAGTATTTCTACACACAACTGGCTAATTTATCAATTGATTATCAAGATTAATCAGATTCATTTTGCAGTTGTAAGAATGAATCAACTAATCATAAAAATTAAATTAAATGAATCTACCCATAAAATAATATTACTGTGTTAAATTAAATATTTTTTTGGCCAAAAGAAAGCTTTTATGATTTTTTTCTGTACAATTGTAGTATTTATTACAAATTATTATTTTTAAAAAATTAAGAAAAACCTAAATATTCGATTTTGGTATTCATGAACATGAATGTTTTGTAAAAAAAATGTTTTCTTGCAGATAATTTATACTTGATGAATATGTCAGTAATAAGAAATATACAGGGTGTATCGACACGTACCCGACAAACGTTAACCAGCTATTCCTTAGCAAATTTGGAGTAAAAAAAGTTATGGGCACTTTGCTGTCCGGTAACATTTTTTTAATAAAAAATTTACCATTCATATTTTCACCACATGTCACCAATTTTTTATCCTTTGTCAAAGTTTGAAAACCCGTCTGGCAATATTTTGTTCGAGTTTCGTTGAATAATGTACGTACGTACCTACGTTGGCGCGCTTTTACAATAACAACGAAATGGCACGGCACCATTCGTCTCATTTTTAACTATTATTATTTAGTGTGTACGAAAGAGTGAGGACACTTTTTGACACACTTGCTAATAACAGCTGTTGAACACGAAAACAATTCAAATGACAGTGACGGAGTGTGGATTTTTTTATTTATTTTTTGTTTTTAATGGAAAAAAATGTTACCGGACAGCAAAGCGCCCATTACATTTTTTACTCCAAATGTTCTTGGTTAAAGTTTGTCGGGTACTCGCCGATACACCCTGTATAGTACGAAGTTTGTATGTTTACCATTAAACTGCTTACGTGGTCGAGGAGTAAGGCTCTCGACCAGCAATTCGGAGGTCGCCGGTTCATTATGTCACATTTTATTAGTTTAAAAATTATATACCGACACTATAACTGCGGCACGTGCAAGGGGTGGAAGATACTCTTAGAATCGCCCTGATGTGAGACTAATATTCAGAATTCAATCGTTGTTTGAAATGGCTTTAACTATGTTTGGTAACACGATCTGAAATTCCATGTACTTTCCCACCTTCCTCTGCCCCATCTACTTCTTTAGCCACGCAATATACCCTAATTGGGGAGTCATTGTCTCACTGGATCATGAAGGTTATGAGCATTTGGGACTCTTGTGTCTCACATAAAAAAAGCAAAAAAAATCTTTAACACAGAGACCGGAACCTTACAAGTTGATTTCAAACATTAAATTTTATTTATTAATTCCCATCAATGCCCTGACGACAATAATTCATAATTATAATTAGTATTACATAAATGCGTGACACAGAGAAGAGAGAACATAAAAAACGGCAAAAATGTATATATTTAATTCAAGTGCATAATACATAACAGTTATTAGATTTTAAAGAAATAAATATATCTATGCATGGTGCTAACTGTCGATACTCCCAAATAATCATTGCTATATACAAATAACATTCAAATATATTTGCTCCTCTTGAATTCTGGTAAACTTATATTCAATAAATATATCGATACTTGGGATGAATTGATTTCCAAGTGTAAATGCACGTACATGATAGTTATGGTGCCTCCACACGACTGGTTGCCAAGTATCAACTGTAATCACCGCGTCGAAAGACACGGCCGTTCGACCGTAGATAGGCGAGAAATAAGGACAATAGAAATAAGTTACAGTTATATTTTAATGCCGATTAAATAAACATGCTAATGCCGATGAAATAAACATGCTAATGCCGATGGAATAAACATGCTAATGCCGATGAAATAAAAATGCTAATGCCGATCAAATAAACATGCAAATGTCTTTGTATTTTAAAATAAACATGCTAATGCCGATAAAATAAGCATGCTTATGACAATAAAATAAACATGCTAATGCCGATAAAATAAACATGATAATGCCGATGAAATTAACATGCTAATTCCGAGGAAATACGCATGCTTATCCCGACGAAATAAAAAAGCTAATGCCGATTAAATTAACATGCTTATGTAAATTAAATGAACAAATTGCCATATGAATTAAAAGAAAATTGCTCCATTAATAAATTCTCTTTAATATTAAAATCATGGCTACTAAGGAGTAACCTCATGTATTAAGACTGTTTTTTTCCCCACAACACTGTTTCTGTATTTTCAAATTTAAGGTATAACACAATTTTTTATTTATTTTTTTTTGGTTTTTTTTTGTAGAAATGTATGTATTACTACGCTAAAGCGTTGATGATTATTTTAATTTTATGTACTATACTATTATTATAGGTGCAACTAATCTCCTGCTGACAAGCTACTTGCAGTAGCTTAGCGGGTATAAATAATATTGTATGTAATCTTTATACAAATAAAAAAAAAATAAAAAATAAAATGCTAATGCGGATCAAATAAACATGCTAATGTCTTTTTATTTTAAAATAAAACTGCTAATTCCGATTAAATAAACACTCTATGCCGATGGAAAAAATATGCTAATGCCGATAAAATAAACATTCCAATGCCGATGAACTAAACATGCTAATGCCGATTAAAAAGACATTCTGATGCCGATGAAATAAACATTTTAATGTCAATGGAATCAACATGCTAATGGCGTTTAAATAAACATGCTAATGCCAATGAAGTAAACATTCTAATTTAGATGAAATATACATGCTTAACCCGACGAAATAAACATGGTAATGCTGATTAAAAAATTTTTTTTTTTTATTATTTATTGAATAAATAGTTAATACATATCAACAAACAAGTCTTGCTAAGCCAATTGAATTGGCTTGTCAACAGGTGCTTAAAGTTAAGTTACATATACATTATTATAAGTTATAATTTACATCTTATATCTACAGAATCAACAATTTTTTCATACATATTAAAGTAAAAAAAAATTCCGATAGCCAATTTTTCACCATATATTTAACCTTATTCATAGATTAACATTGCTTTATAGTGTCAGGTAATTAATTAAATATCAATATATCATCGACATTACCATTCCGATAAAAAAACATGATAATTTCGATGAAATAAGCATGCTTATCCCGATCAAATAAAAATGGTAATGTCGATGTATTTTAAAATTAACATTCTAATGCAGATTTAATTAAAATGCTTATGTCGTTGTTATTTTACAGTAAAACATGCTTATGCCGATGAAATAAATATACTTATGTCGATGAACTTAATATGCCAAATCCGATTGAATAAAAATGCTAATGCCAATGATATAAACATGCTAATGCCGATGAAATAACCATGATAATTCCGATGAAATACGCATGCATATCTCGACGAAATAAACATGCTAATGCCGATAAAATAAACACGCATATTTCGATGAAATGAACATGCTAATGCCAGTTAAAAAAGATGCTAATTTCTTTGAATTTTAAAAGAAAAATGCTAATGCCAATGAAATAAGCATGCTTATGGCGATGAAATAAACATGCTTATGCCAATTAAATAAACATTTTTATGTCGATTGACTAAACTCGCGAATGCCGATGAAATAAACATGCTTATTTTTATAAATTAAACATGCTTATTTTAATAAAATAAACATGCTAATGTCTTCGTATTTAAAAATACACGCTACTGCCAATGAAATGAAAATGCTAATACCGATTAAATAAACATGCATTCGTCGATGTATTTTAAAATTAACATCCTTATGCAGATAAAATAAACATGCTAATGCCGATGAAATAAACATGCTAATGCCGACAAAATAAACACGCTAATGCCGATGAAATAAACATGCTTATTTTAATAAAATAAACATGCTAATGTCTTCGTATTTAAAAATACACATGCTAATGCCAATGAAATGAAAATGCTAATACCGATTAAATAAACATGCATTCGTCGATGTATTTTAAAATTAACATCCTTATGCAGATAAAATAAACATGCTAATGCCGATGAAATAAACATGCTAATGCCGATAAAATAAACACGCTAATGCCGATGAAAAAATCATGCTAATGCCGATGAAATGAACTTGCGAATGATAATCAAATAAACGTTTTAAAGTCGTTGTATTTAAAAAAAAACTTACTAATGCCGATGAAATAAGCATGCTTATGACGATGAAATAAACATGCTAATGCCGATTTAATAAACATGCTTATGTCGATGTTTTTAAAAATTAACATGCTAATGCCGATGAACTTATCATGCTAATGCCGATTAAATAGACGTTCTAATGCCGATGAAATAAATATGCTAATGCCGATGAAATAAAAATGATATTGCCGATTGAATAAACAGTTAAATTAACATTTTAATGCCAATGAAATAAACAAACTAATGCCGATTCAATAAACATTCTTATTCCGATGAACTAAACATGCAAATGCTGATTAAATAATTAAAATAATGCCAATGAATAAAAAGTGGTAATACCGATGAAATATTCACGCTTATGCCACTAAAATAAACATGCTAATGCCGATGAAATAAACATGTTAATTCCGATAAAATACGCATGCTTATCCCGACGAAATAAACATGCTAATGCTTATGTTGATGAAATAAACCCACAAATGCCGATCAAATAAACATGCTTGTGTCTTTGTATTTTAAAATAAAAATGCTAATTCCGATGCAATAAACAATATATACCGATGAAAAAACATGATAGTTTCGATGAAATAAGCATGCTTATCCCGATCAAATAAAAATGCTAATGTCGATGTATTTTAAAATTAACATTCTAATGCAGATTTAATTAACATGCTTATGTCGGTGTTATTTTACAGTAACATGCTGTAACGTAATGTATATTGGATGTCAAATGTAATATAGGATCATTCCATGTAATGGTGAGATCTCCAGGATCAATTAGATGGATCAAAAACGGTTGAGCAAAGATCTCAATCTCATGATTGTGGGGTTAATTTTCTGTCAAGTAAGGAGGGAAATCAGAAATAATAAGAGTAAATACTTAATCGAAATTATATTGAAACCTTCAAAATTACAACAAGGGAATACAAAAGATACCAATGTAAACATAGGAATAAAAGTAGACACATACCAGATGGACTCCTGAACCAAACTAAGCTAACTTTACGTGGCCGAGAATCGAGGGAATAACAACGGGTGGCAAACGAAAACTTGTCTCCGGTAGCGGGGAACAGACCCGTGACGGAAGCCAGGACATCCTTCACTTAGTGGAGACGGGAGGACGCAACTCCTTCAACGTGCGCCTGCAGGATCTTCAACTCCGTAGCACGTGGTAACCAACCAGACTCGTCTTACAGAGCCAGGACATCCTTCACTTAGTGGAAACAGGAGGACGCAACTCCTTCAAAGTGCGCCTGTAGGATCTTCAAGTCTGCAGCACGTGGTAACCAACCAGACTCGTCGTACAGACTTCGGGAACAGCAATCCGTTCCTTCGCGACGCGGGGATACTCAGCCATCAACTTCTAGCCACAGCTAGGACCAATCTATATGCGGTTTCAAATCCGAAACACGAGTACTACAAATATGACCACCGGCCAACACTGGATAAAAAGCGGGATTCCATAACCACCACTAAAAAAATAATAACCAACACGAACTATTCGTGTTAGGAAAAACACCCCGCGCCCTTTTTTAAAAGATAAGAATCACTTCTAATCACATGATTAACTCAGATTAAAACACCTTAAATGGCGAGTGACAAGATCACCGTGCAGCTGGCCTAGCTGCCCGGGGAGGAAGTGATCATAAACAAAACTCTCTCTTCTTCCTTAAAAAATATTGCCAAACTTCAAAAAAAACACCATAGACAAAATAACTCCAATTAGGCAAGAACTACACTTGTCACAAAATATTTATGTGACAATGCTTATGCCGATGAAATAAATATGCTTATGTCGATGAACTTAATATGCTAATTCCGATTAAATAAACATGCTAATGCCGATAAAAAAACATGCTAATGTCGATGTTTTTTAAAATAAACATTCTAATTCCGATTAAATTTACATGCTAATGGCGATTAGATAATCTTTCTTATGCCGATGAAATAAACATGCTAATGCTGTTTTAATTAACATGCTTATGCCAACGAAATAAACTTGCTAATTCCTATTAAATAAACATGCTAATACCGATCAAATAAACATTCTTATACCGATTAAATAAACATGCTAATTCCGATTAAATAATCATTCTAATGCCGATGAAATAAACATGCTAATGCTGATTAAATTAACGTGCTTATGCCAACGAAATAAACATGCTTATTCCGAATAATTAAACATACTAATGCCAATCAAATAAACATGCTAATGTCGATGTATTTTGAAATCATATGAAATAACCATGCTTATCCCGACAAAATAAACATGCTAATGCCGATTTAATTTACATGCTTATGTCGATAAAATGAACATGATAACGCCAATCAAATAAACATGCCAATGTTTTTGTATTTTAAAATAAACATGCTAACGTCAATCAAATAAACATGCCAATGTCTTTGTATTTAAAAATAAACATGCTAATGCCGATGAAATTAGCATGCTTATAACGATGAAATAAACATGCTTATGCCGATTAAATAAACATGCTTATGTCGATGTATTTTTACATTAACATGCTTTTGCCGATGGAATAAATATGCTTTTGCCGATGAACTTAATATGCTAATTCCGATTGAATAAACATGCTTATGCTAATTTCGATGTAATAAACAAAAGAATTCCGATGAAATAAACATTCTTTTTCGTTGAAAAAAACATAATAATGCCGATGAAATAAACATGCTTATGACGATATATTTCAAAATAAAAATTCTTATGCCGAATAAATAAGCATGCTTTTCCCGGTGAAATAAACATGCTAATGCCGTTTTTATTTACATGCTTATGTCGATGTTTTTTCAAATCAACATGTTTTTGCCAATGAATTAAACATGCTTATGCCGATCAAATAAACATCCTAATGTCGATAAAACAAACATTCTAATGCCGATGATAAAAACATACTAGTGTCGATAAAATCAACATGCTAATGCCGATGAAATTTTACCTTGCTTCATTCATTTTCCACATTTTTTTCTCATAATTCGAGCTCTGAATTTACAAGTTTGAAAAAAAAAACATTGCTCGTTTATCCTTCACCAATCCTTAAGTGAATAATAAGAAAGTAGATTTTTATAAATTTCTTTGTAATATCGTTGTAAATCCATCTAATTTAATGTATTGTATTTCATGGAGGTGCAAATGATAATTTTATTATAAACGCGGTCTATCACAACCATCATGCATATCGTGACTATCGTGAATCACAAAATCGCCGTAATGAAAATGAATTTCTTAATCACCGCATCGTGTCCAAAAAATTAACTATTATAATTAAAATTATTGATTTAAGAACTGAAAAATATCCATGTCACCAAAGCCATTGTTATCGCATTACCTCAACTGTTCACGCCAATGGGATTACCATGATCAAATTGATCCTCTTCACAATTAAGATTATATTGATGACGTGACGGTGGAAATAATTGGGATCAATCACTTCATCAACGTTATTTTAATCGTCATCTAACAAGTTTTGTAAAATAGAGTACCGTGTTCTTAAAATGGTCTCTTTCGTAATAGTCAAATGGTTTTGTTGGTGGTTATTTCTTTATTCTGATTATGTGTGATTTACTTAATTCAAAACACAAATTGAATATAAATTTAAGAAGTTTATGAATCTGTTTTATGACCAGCGAAGCTACTTGAGTTTATCAACTAGTTTAAAAATTGCGTTTTCACTTTCAATTTGATGTGCAATTTGTATTAAAATTTGGCCTTCGTAGTCGGGGGGTGCGGCTCTTAACTACGAACCTGGAAGTTGCCGGTTCAAATTACATTTAAATTGTTGTTTTGCAATTAAATTTTAGCACGTTTCAGAGTGAAATATAATATCAGTATCGCCGAGATGAAAGACAACCAATCAGAAATCAAACCTTGCTTAAAAATGGCTTTTGCCGTGAATAGCTAGGAATTTTTTATCTTCTTCTTCCCCATTTCCTTCACATTCCTACTATTCAGCCTCACAGTGTACCCCATGTGGGTATGCCGTAGTCTCACTGGCTTAATTTACTATAGTTTTAAATAGCGACTAAGCGAATTAATGGAGTACTTTATTATAGTTGTAGTTTTAAATGGAGACTTTTAAATAATAAAGTTTCGGCGTAGAACAGAAACGTTTTTGAAATAAAAAAATATAAATCTTTCAAACATTAATTATGTTGTAAAGATCATAAAATAGTCATTAGTCACGACGCGAGGCTTGCGAATAACTACATTATTAAAACGACTGTTAAATCAAGTCAAACCCGTTGCAAAATAACTACCATCATGTATTTGAAATTTCCCCGATTTCTGTTTGTAATATTTATGATAGTCAGTGCTTTTGATAGTGTCAAGGCATGTAAGTGATGTTTCTTTCAAATGAAATTTTGAACGTTTTAAGCATTTTTAAATAAATATAATTCAACTAACTGTGTACTTACGTAAGTACTAATTACTTTAATTTCTTCTATGTTAACCATTCCATTGCGAAGATCTGTGGCACAAAGATAAGGAATTCAATGCTGACCTTCATCATCTACCATCTAACAATCATGATGATGGTGACAATGAAATTCCCGACCTTCATGTTGATTGGCTTGTTGAAGCCCCAGAAAATTGTATTGCATTTCACCAAAGTAACGTATTTGACAGCCACCATGACGAAGAACGTAGCAATTTCCATCGTGTGGACAAGCACATAAAAAAATACGGAAAAGATATTTTTGATCATGACGAGCAAAATGAATTCTATCATCACCATGACGATGAACACGAAGAATTCTATCACGACGAACTAAATATTGATGACGATAATAAACGTCATGACGACTTCCACTCACACCGAAACTATAATTATTTATATGAAGAGCATCATGTGGAAGAAGTAGAATATCTACAGGTTGACTCTCAGTCCAGTAACCACGGCAATCAAGGAAACCACAATGACGATGATGTCCATGCTCAAGAAGAGCAAAAAGGGAAGCGGGGAGGGGAACGGGGGGGAGACTGGGGAGAGAACCAGAGTGTCAATGAGGCGAGTAAGAGGAACGGTAGCGTTAAGTAAAAAGGGAATAAGAGAAGCGGGGGCTTAAAGAGCAAGAGGAGCGGGGACGCTAAGAGAAAAGAAAGTGGAAATGAGTTCGGCAAACGAAGTGGGTACGTAAAGGGCAAGGGTGACGCGGACACCAAGGGCAAGGGTAGTTGGAATGGGTTCAAAAAAGAAAACGGAGACGTAAAGGGCAAGCGTGCTGGGGACACTAAGGGTAAGGGAAGTAGGAATTTGTTCGGCAAAGGAAGCGGGTAAGTAAAAAGCAAAAGTGAAGGGGACACTAGGGACAAGCGGGGACATAAATGGCAAGAGTGACGGAGGTACTTTGGGCAAGAGAAGTGAGAATGTGTTCACCAAAAGAGCGGGGACGGAAAGGGCAAAGGCGGCGTGGACACTAAGGACAAGCGGGGACATAAATGGAAAGAGTGACGGGGACAAAGGGCAGGGGAAGTGGGAATGTGTTCGGCAAAGGAAGCAGGGATGGGATATTATGGGAAAGGATGACGGGGACACTAAGGAGAGGGGACGTGGAAATGTGTGTACGTTATAAATGTGTAATGGATCTAATAAAGATTCTTTTGTTGTTAAATAAATAAAATTCATGTAATCAAGGTCAGTGAGCTGATAATTTCAAAAATTGCTAAAATTGTTATAATATTCCTTTTTATCTTATTTCTAACTTTGAAGCCGATACTTCGCATTTGTACTTAAACTGCCATTCGGTAATCAATTAACTGAATTTTTAGTTAAAAATTAAAGGGGTTTTAATTAAAAACTTGTTGTTTACCAAATTAATAAATAAAAACCTAAAAATTAATAATAATTATCATTGTTTACCTTTCCCTCCAATCAATTATTGTTTCAACAAGATGACATTTAAGGACTTAGATAAACGGGCTGCATTTTGCTACTGCTGCCAACAGCAGTAGCAAAGTAGCATGTCTCATTTGTATGCACCATCTGCTGGAACAGATTTAATTATTTAGGTTTTCTAATATGCTTACCGACAGCAATTTACTTTTCTTATTTATTCTTAGATATTTGAATGAGAACAATGTGTCAGTTGCAAAATATATACATTTACAGTTATGACATTCATTCATCACTTCTTCAAAATTACATCATATTTCTTTTAGAAAATTCTTCAAAAAAGAACTGGATAGACTAAATATGCTTTTACTCTAACGCCGATGATGAATAGTTATAGTATGAAAAAAAATATATCAAAGAATCATCAACACCTTAGCAGTGGGTCACTCCAAGTGGTTGGCTACGTTTGGTAAATTAGCAGGAATTCCCGGGTTCATCAGGTGAGCGGTGTTCAGGATGCACCTGCCCATCAACCGCGTGGCGTACTGGATCGGGAGAGGCTGGTTTAGGGAGACCCTTTTACTATCCCAACTGGTTTCCCTTGAAAGATCATTCATTCGTCACTCTTGGACACACCGATCCCTAGATTCCTACCCAATCTTTATACCTTTTTTCGTTCCCATAACCTCCTTTCCTTAAAAAATACCCTCTACACAGCATCCCCGAAGATGACATAAACCGGAGGAAAATTATTCTTCATGGGAACATGGGGGTGTTTTTATCAATTCAATTCAATTTTCAATTCTTTTTTTTTTTTTTTTTTTTTTATTGAAAATTTTTTGATACATATATATACAGGTACATACATAATAACAAAAAATAAAAGAGAGTAACAAAAAAAATCCCACAAAGGCGAGGCCTGTGCGTGGGCATTATTATTTGTATGTGGATATTTAAAACAGTGGTTTAAATAAAAATAAAATATTGTACATGGTGATTGATTTTACCGTAATTTCAGTTACTTTTACTAAAATTCCAAAAATATTAAGTGCTCAATGAATATTAATTGGTACAACAAACACATAGCAGACTTTATTATATATCTACTCTTAAAGCTAATTAGTTGTAAGTATAATTAATGGCTTTGTTAATAACTTATAAGAAAAAAATATCTATTTTGGCTGTTTTGAGCCAAGTTTTGATATATTTTTTATATGAATGAAGATTTTGACGAGTGGTCTCTTTAAGGGTTGAACATACTGAATTATAGATTTTTGGAGCAATAAAACTAATTCAATTTGTTTATTCCTTTAAAAACATTACAAAATTACATTTTATTTCGTTTTTGAGTACATTTGTAAAATGGTATTACATAATAGTTAGCGATGTATAAACTATACCAGCACCAATAGAGCTTGCCTTTTAAAGGCAGCTTCACCGATGCTAAATATGTCGATATCCGAATTAATTCTGTTCAACAGCAAGACTGCTCTCCCCACCGGCATGACCTGCAGGCAAGTTAGTCCTGCAGGTCGGGAGATAAAACAGTCTATGCTGTCGGTGACGGAGATAACCATCAGGAACATAGAGACTAATACTCTCCATGATAGTCGGATTTTCAAACCATCCACATTTATGCCTTCCCTCTAGACACACTGTCGAAAAAAAAGGTTAATGAAAAAAGAGACGTTTGTAACTGGCGCTGTAACTACAAATCTGTTATTTTTATAACAAATTTTAGTGCCAGATACAGACGTAACGCGTCGTCTCGGTTGGACCGGACTTCTAATAGGCCTGGGAGGTTCCAGCCTAGAGCCCCAACCTTGAGGGGGGGCTCAATTCTGCTGATTGTATTCTGAGATTCTGCTCGATTTTATGTCGGGAAGTCAGTTAATTTTCACTTTGAAAATTCCATTCCATTCATTCACGTAAACAAAATCTAAATTAAAACAAATGTATTTAAAAAATGAATAAATTAATTCCTCTACTTCACGATCCTTCTTTACGAAGACATATTTGGGAAAGAACTCATTGTAACTAATAACAGATTTTTTTTCCTCAGAATTTAATTAGAAACTTTACATGTAGAGACGTGACTAAATAATAAAGTTGACTTGATAAACTCTTTTCACGGTTTTCGCAAATCATGACCGGCGTCAGCAAAGCATTTATGAATACGACATATAACTGCCTTCGTTCATTCAACCAACTTTAATTATTCCTGCTATTTCAGTTGAACAAGCAAAACCTCACCATGATTTTGAAATAAACCCGGTTCTTGTTTATCATCTTCTTGGCTGTCCGTGTTATTGAGGCGACCATCGCCGGTAAGCATAAAATATAGGACTTTATTACAATTTTAAGAAACAACAGTAGAAGTATATCAACTACAACAAATTTATTACTCTTCTTAAACTATGTATTGGAGTATTTTTCTAAACAAACTGAATGCATCTTATTTCTCAATGGCTTTTGATGAAGTGTCTCGCAAAGTTCTGATCCAATAACGTCATGCTTTGGGAATCGGAACAAACACATTAAGCTAGTTAAGTAGTTACTCATCTTGTAGAACCATTTTTGTAAAAATTAAATATCATATATCAAAACCATTTTCCGCCACTAGTGGCCTACCGCAAGGTAGTCAATTTGGTCCAGTTTTATTTCTTGTTTTTATAAACGACATAGTAAAGTGCTTAAAAGATGTCAACGTATTGTTATTCATTTTTAATAATGTGAAGATGTAACCCTCTTAAACTATTGTCCAGTTCTTCAATCTAATATAGACATGCTAAATAACTGGTGCTTACAAAACAGTTCATATTTAAGTGTAAAAAAATGCAAAACATTGACTTTCCAGAAAAAATCATTCCTATTTTTTTAAACTTTGCTATTAATGAAACATCTTTTTTTTAATTAAAACTAGGTACCCTACTTATCTTAATATTATTTTCAAAATGTTCATATTATAAATTTAACTATAAACTTTTCACTTTTTTGTTTTTCTTTACATCAAGCAATACTGAGGAGAAAATATCTCAAAATGTTTTTATTTTTTATGTACTCTATATTCTTTATTGAGTGTAAATATGTATAATATCAAATGTTGTATGCAAGGACACTGCATTTCTAAAGTCTGAATGAATGAATCATTATAATTAACTATAGCTTTTTTTATTTAAAAAATTAGCGTCTTGACGTGTACGACGAAGGAGGTAAAAAATCGAAAAAAATACGATTACAACAAAAGTTTCCCAAGAAAGGATTTTTAATTTTTTCGAAATGCACTCTAAACTTTAATCATGTATCTTAAAGCGTACCCGAATAATATTATTGATTGTTTCATCGGGCGGCTATTTGAGAACTTTGAGAATTAACGTTTACATCAGTACCTACAAACGATAGAAAAAAGGAAAATTTTACTACTCTATAGAAAAAACCTAGATACGGAAATAATATATTTTTTTATATAGGTTTTAATTTTTTTGATAACCCATGTATTAGTTCACGTCGAATGAAATCAACTAATAAAGGTTTTAAAATATTTTTCACTACAGAATCGAACGAGCACCACGGAGATGAAAAAACAACTGAACACGATGGGGGCAAGCAGGATGGACAAACTCAACAGCAGCAGCAAGATGATAACGGTGATAACGACGGCGACCAAGATTTAAAAAATTATTATCACTTCTTACAGGGACTCGGTTTTCATGGATTTATTCCCCACCATCCTTTTCCCATACATCATTTAAAAAGAAAATAAAAGATGTCAGTATTTTCAATGAAGTTCGTTTTGATGAGTAAAGATTGTAATAAATAATAATAATCAAAAGTTCTTAATCATCCCAGTTGTATCGAACGTCATCAGCATCATCAATATAAAATGTACATCAATTATAAAAAACACAACAAAATGCCATCATATTTACCACTGTCGAAAACTATGTAAAACCTTCCATAAAACTAATGTTGATAAACCTGCCTTACATATAGGTAACTCATGTTTAAAAACCTGCCCTGCCGTTTAACGGTAAATTTTATCGCTCGGACCTAAAAGGCAGTTGTCTCGCTTCAACTCAAGCAACCATCTTACTCTGGCTAGGCAGCCGCTGATTGGCTAAGCACAAAACCTGCTTGAGCGGCCCACGTGTATCCAAGAGATTTGTAAAAAAATACAAATTTGCAAGCCCTTCCTGTAATAATAGGAAACAATGTTAACTAAATAATTATATACAAAGATACTTATATGTTAATTAAATAAGCTCGAATAGAAATAAAATATGTTACACGTAAGATAATTATGTAATCAGCGAAACTCTGAAAATGTTACAGAGATTTGACCACTTATCTTGTAGAATATGTCTTATTATAACTAAATAAACAATATTGCGACGATGTGGTTTTGGCAGGACGACAGAGGCAGATAAGGTCTAATATTATAAAATATTCCTATATTTCTGAGATAAACAGATTTAATCCTACAAACGTGGCGAGCTTCATAGCAAGAAAAAAGCAAGCTCGTTACTGGAATTTCATAATACAATCAAGGGTCGGAGGCGCGGTCCTATAGAATCTTATAAAGGCGCCGCAAAAACCGGTCCCGTCACCATCAAAAAATCTCTTCTGCCATCGGTAGCGATAACATCTTCTGTCCTCCGTACAGCTTATTATCGTTCACGATTGTCAAATCAGCTTTTGTCTACTTCCAGCTAGTCTGTTGTCGTAAATACTCAGTGATCAGTGTGTGTCAGTGTGTCTGTGGTGAAATTTAAAGTTTTTAAGCGTACTCAGCGCTTCACGGCGGCCCTCTAGGGTCCCGTAAGTTTTTCGTTTTAATATCCGCTCAGTGATTCATTCATTTATTCAATTCGTTACAGAGTTTTTGCCAGTTCTAAGATAAAATCCTGCTTTCTATTTTAAAGTACAGCATTTGCAAATATTTTTTTGTTTGTTTGTGGTGAAGTTTCAAGTTTTTTACGTGCATTCAGTGCTCACGTCGGCCCTCTAAGGTCCCGTAAGTCTTTTCATTTTTATATACGCTCAGTGATTCCTTCATTTATTTAATTCGTATGTTACAGAGTTTTTTTTCGCCCGTATTTAGATAAAATCCTGCTTTTATTTTAAAGTACAACATTTGCAAATATTTTTACGGCCAATTGCCGCGTTTTTTCCAGTGACTCATTCCGAATAATTCATAATCAGCTAGCAACAGCCGTTAACTTACCCAATTCTTAGAATCCGCCTGCCCGGCAACCAAACTCATTAAAAAACAATTAGCCGCGCACCGAACCGCTTTCATTTCCCAGAATTTTTACATTAAATATCAATTAGCCTTCAGCACCACTTAGTAACCAAGCGCATACAAAGTAAATATTTTTTCGTTCAATTAAAATCAAATAAATCAAACAAACCCAATTATGTCTTCCCACCAAGGTCCCTTCGAGACCGACGTCAAGTCTTTTTTGGCAAACCGCCTGGGGCGTGATCTTTCTTCGGAGGAGAAAGATCACCTCGCCAGCATTGTTTTAAAAAATTATCTAGAGGAGGCCGTTGAAGTCTCTCCCAGACAGCTAACCCCATCTCAACCGAGTTGTTCTCGTGGTTGGGAACACCACAATCTTGTTGAGATGGAGGACTGCGCTTCATCGTCAGATGAATCAGCCTTCGAACTCGTAACCAGGCGAAAAAGATCGCACACCAACTCTAGCGGGTCACTGACTCCTGTCAATTCCCCTCGCTCATCCCCACTCCCTAAGAAAAAAACTGACTTTCAGTCGCCTAGAGCCGAAGCGGCTATTAATAACATAAAAAATAAATTTGAAGTTTTAAGATCGCCGTCCCCGACCCCTACGTCAGCTACCCAACAAACTGGGACATCTGAAGTAGTGACAGCGCCACGCAAATTTGCGCGTATTCTCCCGATAGTTTTGCATAAGAAAAGCGAAACAACATCCCTTCTTCGCTCACTTGAAGATAAAGGGATAGATTTCTCGGCGAAGAATATGGGGACTGGTCTCCATATCTTGACGAAATCGCCGCGTGACCATCACGCCGTCACGAGAAATCTATTAGCTAGGAACATTGAATTCCACACTTTTAGACTCCCCGAAGAAAAGCCGCTGAGGGTCGTCTTCAGAGGCATTCCGGAGGACATTTCCTCCGAGGAGATCAAGGAGGAACTCTCAAGAAAATATCCTATTATTGCCGTCCATAGGATGAAGGACGGGCGCACAAAAAAACCCATCCCACTTGTACTTGTCACGCTTACCAAGAACGAAGCGGGCAAAGACATTTTTAATAATCTAACGTCCCTATTCAGGTTAAGAATTCAGGTTGAGTCCCTTCGTAACAAGGGAAGGATAGGGCAGTGTTACCGCTGCCAGGCTCACGGCCATTCGGCTACTTGCTGCCATGGCAGTGAAAGATGCGTTAAATGTGGAGGACCTCACAGGTCCTCAGACTGTAAGAATCCGAGGGATACCCCGGCTAAATGTGCCCTGTGCGACGGAGCGCATACGGCAAATTACGGTGGGTGCCCCGCCAGGCCCCAAAGAAATCATAACTTCAATAGAAATAAAAACAACAATTATAATCGCAACTACAATGTAAATAAATCAAATATCAACCGCCAAGAGAGACAGGGCCATCAAAGTCATCCGCAAAAGCGGAATCAGTTAAATGAAACTCAGATTAATCAGATAAATCCAACTCAAACTCCCATTGTTCCCGCAGCCTCGCTAGCTGCTTTCCCTCCCCTACCTCCCTCTCACCGCTGGTGGCCCGAGCCACACTATTACAATCCCCGAAATTCCCAGAGGGAACAAAGGGCGCCCATCACACAGGGCAGCAGCCAACAACACAGGTTAGAGCGCCAGCCCGATCCAAAACCAACTCCCCAAGACCCCTCTCCCGACTCTCCTCCACGACTCCTGGACCCCGTACATGTCCAGGCACTTATTGAACAAGCCACGGCGCTTCAGTTTACTATACAACATGCCACCAAAGAGCTGGCAAAAATTCAAGCCCTGATAAGAAATCACAATGTCTAGACAAAATGTTAATTTAATCAACCTACAGACGGCCTTTTGGAACGCCAATGGCTCAATCCTAGCTCACAAGGAGGAAATAATTGAATTCCTTCACGATTATAGTATTGAAGTATTCCTCATAAACGAGACCTGGCTCAAGCCTTCCAGGACATTCAGAATACCTAATTACATAACTTACCGTGACGACAGACTAGCCAACAGAGGAGGCGGAACCGCCATCTTGGTTAAAAATAATATTGACCACCGTCTAGCACATTCATTCTCTAGTAGTAACATTGAATCCACCTCGGTAATAATCAATACCTCTTCAGGACCACTTAAATTTATTTCTGTCTACTCACCCCCTACCCGAAAATTAATTCCAGCAGAATTAGACAATCTCTTGTCTGAAAATGTCCCCACTATAATAGCTGGGGACATGAACGCAAAGCACGGATCGTGGCACAGCCTAAAAAATAACACCAAAGGTAATGTACTCGCAAATTACGCGAGTACCCATCCTATCGTAGTCGATGCTCCAGACAGACCAACGATTCATCACCATACCGGTAATCCGGACGTGATTGACATCGTCATTCTTAAAAATACTAGCCATCTGCACTCCCTCCGAGTACTTAACGAACTTTCATCTGACCACGATCCAGTTCTCCTCTCTCTAACAGGAGGTTCTAACCCTCTGGTCCCCGTTAATCCTCTACCAACTAAAATTAAATGGAATAAACTTAACGAACTAATGAATAAAAACATAACAATTCCCACATCAATTCCCGACGAAGCCACTCTTAACGCTGCTACCTCCGTCTTAATCAAAACATTAAAATCGTGCATCAACGAGGCGTCCGTTGAGATTCCTACCGACACCACACGACATGGAATACCCGAAGAGATCAAAGATCTTATTAGGGAAAAAAATCTTGTTAGGAAAGAGTGGCAGAGATCTTGCAATCCAATAGTAAAGCATCATTTTAATAGACTTAATAGAGAAGTACGTGAGGCCCTCAGCAAATTCCGCAACGAGCGATGGCACGACTTCATTTCAACTCTCGAAGACGATAGAGCAGCGTACTGGAAGCTCTCTAAAGCACTCAGACGCCCAAAAACTAAAATCTCTCCGATTAAAGGCCCCAACGGATTAGTATACTCCGCTGCAGACAAGGCTGAAGCCTTCGCAGATAGCCTTCAAAGTCAATTCTCTCCCAATACAGACTACGACGACCCAGCCTTCGTAGCAAAGGTGGATTCAAAAGTAGAATCAATCTTAAGTTTAGATCCTGAAGACCCTCCAATCAGGTTCACAACTCCTAAGGAAATAAATAACATAATTAAAAAATTATAGAAAAAAAAAGCAGCCGGTCCTGACGGCATCTCAAATAAAATCTTAAAATATCTGCCAAAGAAAGGCATCTGCGCTATAACAGCCATCTGCAACGCGTCGCTGAGATTACGTTGCTTTCCAAAGGATTTTAAAGAAGCTGACGTAATTTTAATTCCCAAACCAGGCAAGGACCCACTATTAACGGAGAATCATCGGCCTATTAGCCTCCTTCCTTGCCTAGGTAAAATCCTGGAAAAAGTTATATTATCAAGATTAAACTCATTCACTCAGGACAGTAAATTCTTGCCAGACTTCCAACATGGTTTCAGAGCAGGTCATTCCACCTCTCACCAACTCCTGCGTGTTGTGGAACACATCACGGAGGGATTTAATATTAGGAAAAAAACAGTAATCCTCTCACTCGACGTAAGTAAAGCCTTCGATAAAGTCTGGCACAACGGCCTTTTATATAAAATGAACGCTCTCGGGTATCCTTTGAGACTTACGCAATTGATAGCTAGCTACCTGAGAGATAGATGCTTTAAAGTCAAGTCAGAAAACGTCTTCTCCACAACCCGCCCCTTATCAGCTGGGGTCCCTCAAGGCAGTCAACTCTCTCCATCCTTGTATAACATCTACTCTAGTGACATTCCTAAACCCATTGACCATAACATTCAAATCACTCAATTTGCGGATGACACTAACATCATGTCTAGTTCAACAGTCGAGAGCATCGCCACAAAGCGTGTTCAGAAACAGGCCACTCTAACTGAAGAGTGGTGCAAAAAGTGGAGAATTTCAATAAACCCTACTAAAAGCGCCGCGACCGTTTTCTCAAAGACACGGCCCAAGCGGCCCCCATTCATTAAACTGTTTGGGGAAAAGGTTCCATGGGAAAAGTCAATTAAATACCTAGGTGTAACGCTTGACTCCAAGCTCACCTGGAAGAAACATATAACTAGTAAAATAACAGCAGCAAATAAATGTCTAGCATCACTTTATCCAATGATGGGAAAAAAAAGTCGTTTATCAACGGATAATAAATTACTTCTTTATAAAACAACAATAAGACCAGGTTTCACTTACGGATGCCCCATTTGGGGGCACGCCGCTCCAAGTCTAATACAAAAGATTCAATTATTTCAAAATAAAGCCATTAAACTTGCTTTAAATGCACCTAAATGGATTAGAATTTCTTCAATCTATTGTTACATTAGAGCTTCTTAACGTAACTTATAGTTATAAGTTGTTACATTAGCATTCCAGCCAAGTAATATGCTATATATGAGTGAGTACACAAGCTGAGCTTGTACTCCAATCTTCAGGGTGTGGATTTATATATAGTCAATTTCCCAAATGAAACAAGTCTCTTGATATGAGTTTTTATTGTACAGGTAATACAGGTAATACAGGTTATCAAACAGATCTACAAAAGGTACATAGCTCTTTAAGGCCTGACTTGTTTCTAGCAATCTATTGACTCTAAGGGCTCTGATTGACAAAGGTATAATATTAGCTCACGTGTACTTTACGGTGGATGCGGTGAACGATGATGCTGATGCCATAGGCGGAATGCCTAGGCTGATGAAGAGCGGGAATACGACTCCTACAGGGCGGCGCATAAGCGGCGTGGGCGGCTGACGGCGAAAGGGCGGCAAACGAGGGCACAGAGGCGGCCTGGGGCGGCCTGAGGCGGCCTGGAGCATGGTTGGAAACACGTGGGCGGCTCATGGCGAAGGGCGGCACAGAAGCAGCCTGGAGCAGTGGTGGGCGGCTCATGGCAAAGGGCGGCACTGAAGCAGCTTGGAGCGGCCTGAGGCGGCCTGGAGCATTGTTGGAAACACGTGGGCGGCTCATTGCGAAGGGCGGCCGTGAGAGCACGGGCCGCGGCCCACGGATATGACACAATCATATCCATGCCGGTGTGGTTGGCTGAAGATTGTCCTGACATTGATAAACTGAATCTAGTGACGCGGCACATTATAAAACGAATGCACGCCGGTCCATATTATGGGCGCCTTTTGGCGGTAAAATGCTAATTACGAACTCGTCTCGAACATGTTGGTTGCTACGCGTCTGTCGGGGAACTGCAGCGTGGGCCGGCTTGCGGGGGGAAGCTTGTCCCTTCCACCTCTATTTTAGGTGCCTGGCCGATGCCCATATAAGGATACGTTTTGCATCTTAGCCATATGATTGGTTGTAGGTACTTATAGGCCTACGTGACCAATATCAGGTCGGAGACATCGCGGATGTACGTGTATGTATTGGTGTTCACCCGATTGTAGACATGCCGAGATGCGTATATACTAGTGTGTTTACACGCTCTGGGTGTATGATCGAATTCCGGCAACGCGTGAGCATATACTTAACTTTGCAGTTAGCTCTTGCAAGCTTTGTGCAAACATAACACTACCCTCCTTGTCGATGAAACAAGATCCCAGGCAACGTGGCTAAAGCAGGGCAACGTCCTCTTGTTTGCCGTACGAGAGGTACAAAGCTACCTCATTTCACAAAGATTTAAACACTCCCTAACGAGCCAAAACAAAAATTTAACTACCTGAGAGCCAAGTTGAACAATCCTAACAAGTACACTGAACAAGGGTTGCCAAACCTCTTTCAAAAATAATTGCAGAAATGATCTCCAAGGCGCGATACAAAACACGCTATGATTTACATACACAACTTTTTTCCAAACAAAAGAAAACACATGGCCTTCTTCCCAAACAGAAAAGAATACATACGATTTTTCCAAACAGAAAAGACTACACATCACCTTCTTTCCAAACAAAAAGAATACACCTGGCTTCCTTTTTTTTTTCTTAAAAAAAAGACAATACCAAAACAACAAATGTAGCATACAATGTGGTATTACCGAATGGATGTACACAATTTACCACCAGGCCTACACTTTCCATCAAACCACAAAAGAAGAACAATTAACAATGTTCACAATTGTACAATGTTATACAAAATGATATTCTGGTTAGAGAATATTATACGCTTATGCGATTGACCAAAATCAACCCATATTTCGCGTTTTTTACAATGAAATTCTTAAACTAGACATGTTTTTTTTTTATACACAAAATTCCTGTTATGGAATGTGTACGCTGATTATATCATGCGATTGATCGAAATCAACCCATATTTGCGTCTTTAACAATGAAATTCTTGACACTATACAACACAAGTATCAATACACATGTTATGTTATTTCTTATTATCCATTGATAATTTTGAAAAACGGAAAACAACAAAAATTCTACTCAAGATTTTAACAATATATTCTCATTTAGTCATGGTTTGTCTGGTTGCTAATAATTCTTAGGCATATAGACCAATCCTCTCGTATCGCATATTGATTATACAGGTCAACGCTACCAAGACCTACCATGTAATTAATTATAAGGCTAATATTATCCTATGACATTTAACGATTTATTTCCTATAAACCGTACAGCGCTGTACCAGGTGTTAACAAGAAACACCAGCACGTCGTAACGAAAACGTTCGACAAAATTTTCAGAACACTCATAAAGTGTTCTCACCAAATGACCAGACAAAACCCAAAATGACCTTAAGTGCAATTATTAACCCAATTCATTGGTTAAGATTCAATAATGTCCCAAAATGACATAAATATGCAACCACCATTTGTCCTTAATGACCAACAATTTTAGATTTCCAAATCTAAGACATAATTACGTTATCTTTACAAAAACTATTTCTTCTTACCGGGTATATATTATAATTCATCTTCCTATGAGAACATACACACCGCACTTGACATGGCGTAACACATATTACAATTACACAATTTTATTTCGTCTCAACTTTATGAAGGACTTTACACGCTGGTTTTTTTTTATTGATACCGAGGCAATCAAATACGTGTTTACAATTAAAAAAAATTTACACCATAATTGACATGGCATAACATATAATACAATTACACAATTTTATTTTGTCTCAACTTTATGAAGGACTTTACACGCTGGTTTTTTACCATATTGATACCGAGGCAATCAATTACGTGTTTACAAGAAATTACAATACACAACCCATAACTAATTAATAATTAGTTAGGGAACAATTACACAATTTTAATTTACAAACATATTACATACCACTCAACAACTACTGTGTGTGATAATTCAATCTCTGTTATATAAGACTTATTCGAGTCTTTTTAATTTAAAAATCGAGAACTACATAATCCGATTTCTAGAGATTGACTTCCTTAAAAATAACGACACGTATTCACTGCGCAAGAAGGAGAAAAGAAAAAAAATTCCAGAAAAAAAACAAATAATTGGTATGTAACCAATTAAATACAAAAACATTTGACATAATTTTCTATATAAGAGAATGTCTGAACAAAAACCACATACGGGGTTTCTCATTTGAACTATACAATTTATAACACAAGATATTTGAGTTATATTTACAAAATGGGTTCCTAATCTACCACTGATAACTTTAAGTGATGAAGAACGAAATCATCACTTCAAAAGTACAGGACATTTCTTACGCCGTTTCCTGTCAACGAAAAGAAGATTATATATACAAATATAACCTTAATTTGTACTAAAAATTGGTATATATTCTTAGTACAATAATTCCACGAAATATAAATTAAGTTTATTTTTCGGTCCCGGGCAGGATATTGAATACTTAAGGCGGTTTTTTCCTTACTAACATAAAAAAAATTCCACTAAAACTTAAGGTTCTTGAATTTAACCCTCAATCAATGTAACGTGTCGTGTTTCGTAACGAAATATATACAAAAATGTATATTTTTAAATATAATTTTATATAACTTATGTAGTTACTTCATAACTACAACTTATATCTCCTATATCACAATACTCACTTACTGTGATATAAATGTCTGAGTTTTGATTTATTGTTATTATTACTTTAAAACGAGTTATAGTTATGGAAGAGAGAGATGAAAAGAGAGGAAAAAAAAAATTATATATTGTATTTCTATAAGATGTCTGCTAGCTAGTCAGAATCTCACAGAAACATAATAAAATAAACAGAGTGGCTACTATGTCAGCCAAAATAAATGTACTCAAAGATTCATGACGTCTTTGAGTTATAAACATTGAATGACACATAGCCCCTTGTTTATTCAAATAATATTATTAAAAATGCACGAAATATGTATTATAGTTTACATAATATATCGCATTAAACTGGGTGCGAGAATGAAATATACGTATCAACATGAACGCGGCGACCTTTGACGAATTCATATTTATTATTATTATGCGTAAATATCGTTCACCGTCTCGCGATAATAATAATTCCTTGTCGGTCAAATTCTCTGTGTAAATAAAAAACATATTTGTTTATCGAGCGGAGAGTTTTCGGTTTAACTTATTATTACTTTCTGTGTGTAAATACAATTTGTTGCGACGCGGGAATAATAATTCTTTTGTCGTATTTTAATAGTCGTGAATTATTAAGATATCTCTAGTTACTGCTCGTAGCGTGTTCTATTTTTGACCAACAATTTATTTTCTGTGTAATATTTTTCTGTTGCGAGTTTTTATTCTGTTCAATGATTTTATTTTCTGTATTATTACTTTTGCGGCAAGTTAATAATAATAATAATTCCCTTGACGGCATATTATAACCAGTGAAATTGTTAACGATATTTATTCTCAGACCGGATGAGCAAAGTGATTGTAATTGTAATGACCGCCGTTGCCTTTTCAAAATTTAAAATTCTACTAATATTGAGAGGATCCATGATTTAATAATGGGAACGACCGGTAAAGTCTATGGATCTTAATTTACAAACAACCAATACGATATTTATTAAAGAATGTGAATTAAAATAACTGAATTTAATCCTATCGCAAATTGACACTTGGAAGTTCTTTATAGTATTTGAATTATTTCAACTTATTATAATGAAACAGATAAGCAAAGCTTAACCTGACAAAAAGAATCATTTCTATATGAAACAATTAAATTGCATTTCAAAATTGAAATAACACCTCTATCTCTTGGAAACAACCACATTTAATGTTTATTACGCCGTAATTTCTCGTATTTGTTTATTGCGTATTTAGAAATTGGAACTGCGCATTACGACTACCGACGGCACCTATATACTGCGTACGTGTACCGGGCGACGGAACAAACACTCCCGGATCAGAAATGAATTATAACACACAGCTGTGGATAAAAACATTAATACACAAGAATATTACAGTAACACATAACAAGAAAAGACACATTCCATCGGGTAATTGACTATCCAGGTTGGGCGTCCAGTGTTACATTAGAGCTTCTTAACGTAACTTATAGTTATAAGTTGTTACATTAGCATTCCAGCCAAGTAATATGCTATATATGAGTGAGTACACAAGCTGAGCTTGTACTCCAAT
Organism: Hesperophylax consimilis; assembly: GCF_061612785.1. Taxonomy (NCBI): domain Eukaryota; kingdom Metazoa; phylum Arthropoda; class Insecta; order Trichoptera; family Limnephilidae; genus Hesperophylax; species Hesperophylax consimilis. The sequence continues at coordinate 9,016,545 of NC_142840.1, read as the reverse complement.
CTTCAGGGTGTGGATTTATATATAGTCAATTTCCCAAATGAAACAAGTCTCTTGATATGAGTTTTTATTGTACAGGTAATACAGGTAATACAGGTTATCAAACAGATCTACAAAAGGTACATAGCTCTTTAAGGCCTGACTTGTTTCTAGCAATCTATTGACTCTAAGGGCTCTGATTGACAAAGGTATAATATTAGCTCACGTGTACTTTACGGTGGATGCGGTGAACGATGATGCTGATGCCATAGGCGGAATGCCTAGGCTGATGAAGAGCGGGAATACGACTCCTACAGGGCGGCGCATAAGCGGCGTGGGCGGCTGACGGCGAAAGGGCGGCAAACGAGGGCACAGAGGCGGCCTGGGGCGGCCTGAGGCGGCCTGGAGCATGGTTGGAAACACGTGGGCGGCTCATGGCGAAGGGCGGCACAGAAGCAGCCTGGAGCAGTGGTGGGCGGCTCATGGCAAAGGGCGGCACTGAAGCAGCTTGGAGCGGCCTGAGGCGGCCTGGAGCATTGTTGGAAACACGTGGGCGGCTCATTGCGAAGGGCGGCCGTGAGAGCACGGGCCGCGGCCCACGGATATGACACAATCATATCCATGCCGGTGTGGTTGGCTGAAGATTGTCCTGACATTGATAAACTGAATCTAGTGACGCGGCACATTATAAAACGAATGCACGCCGGTCCATATTATGGGCGCCTTTTGGCGGTAAAATGCTAATTACGAACTCGTCTCGAACATGTTGGTTGCTACGCGTCTGTCGGGGAACTGCAGCGTGGGCCGGCTTGCGGGGGGAAGCTTGTCCCTTCCACCTCTATTTTAGGTGCCTGGCCGATGCCCATATAAGGATACGTTTTGCATCTTAGCCATATGATTGGTTGTAGGTACTTATAGGCCTACGTGACCAATATCAGGTCGGAGACATCGCGGATGTACGTGTATGTATTGGTGTTCACCCGATTGTAGACATGCCGAGATGCGTATATACTAGTGTGTTTACACGCTCTGGGTGTATGATCGAATTCCGGCAACGCGTGAGCATATACTTAACTTTGCAGTTAGCTCTTGCAAGCTTTGTGCAAACATAACACTATAAAGACACCAACATTCCGTTGATAAAGGACTTAATTGTTTTCCAAGCAACCAAATTTTATGCCGGCCTTTCCAGCCACACTAATCCAACAATAAATTCACTTTCCAAATATAGCGAAAACGATAAATTTAAATATAAAAAACCCAAGATAGTCCTCCGGAAGGAATAATAACCTGCCTACAGCCGCAGTATAGTTTTTAAGCTCTTTTTCAACACCACTATAATAATAAAAATAACAGTAAAGTATCTAAAGATAATCAAATTATAATTATGTTAGAGTCAGTAAACTCATGTTTAGAAACTCTGTAAAATAAAGTAAATCAAAAGTCAAAATTCAAAGTCCCGTCACCATTCCGCCATAAGCCCTGGACCGAACAACATCTACCGCTGTCCGCTCTGCCTGACCCGCTTCGCTACCTGAGACCAACACGCTGTGTTTTGATTTCAACCCGGTTCCCCCCCCCCGCTCCACTTCCGCTGTCTACTGCAACTGCCTGCTGCTGAGCTCGCTGCTCACCGACAAGCCAACGACGCCCCGACGTCGCGGCGCCTCTGCCTCGGGCTTCACTGAGCCTTCCCAACAGCCAGTCTCGGAGAGGGGATCTGCCATTGCCCACTGAACCAGCCAGCGCCCCGCAGAGCCGTTACCGACTGAGCCTGGAGGGATACAAGAAGTTGCACCCGCAATAAAAACCAACCGCTTTTATAAAAGCGTTCTTTTCAATATGCAAATTACAAATGTCGAATATATCGTCTTTCTCAAGACGCATTCATTTATGCAAACATACAAGAGTCGATATTCCCTGGATCGAGGGGACTGAACGTTGCCGACTGAGCCAGCCCGCCTGCCAGCCCGCCTGCCAGCCAGTCCCGGAGAGCCTTCCCTCCAGCGTGCGGTCCTGCTCACTGGCCCCGATGTCACAGAGCCGTTACTGACTGACCTTGGACGAATACAAGGAGTTTTATCCGCAATAAAAACAACCGCCTTTATAAAGGCGTTCTTTTCAAAAGCAAATTACAAATTTCGAATATATCGTCTTTCTCAAGACGCATTCATTGAGGCAAACATATTACAATAGTCGATATTCCCTGCATTTTTATGATATTTTAAATAACTCTGTAATGGTTCAAATGAAATACCTCAAGTGCTTTATTTGAATCATTACACAGGACAAAGGTAAATGTGTGCCGGTGCTTATATTTTACAGTTTTCTCTTGTGCAGGCTAACACGTCCCGTATAAAGTGGTCCATTCGAGCCAGAACCACACATCACGCCTTCAGTCCTACCCCGGTGGAGATTTCATCACCTTGCAGTGGCTGAGAGACCCGGAAGTCATCTAAGATGCCGGTTTCCCGCCCTGAAAGCAGACACACGCCGGCTCCCGACCGCCTTCCCGCCAGCGTGCGGTTCTGCTCGCTGGAACACCAGCCGATGTCAGAGCAGTCCAGGGGCACCCCCCTCCCACCGAGCCCTGAGCCCTCTTGGCTCGGGCTCCACCGACAGGCCAACGACGCCCTGACGTCGCGGCGCCTCTACCCCCGGGCTTCCCTGAGCTTGCCGGTGACCGACGCCCCAACGTCGCGGCGCCTCTTCACCGGGCTTGCCGGAGACCAAGGCCCCGTTGTCGCAGCGCCTCTTCCCCGGGCCCACGTGCTCCCCTGTGCTCGCTGCTCCCGATGTCGCAGCACCTCGGCCCCGGGCCCCACATGGCTCGGGTTTATTTGAGCTTGCTGTCGCTTACCGAGGTATATAGAGCAGAGGCCTGCGCAACCAGTGACATCCCGGCGGCGGTGATTACACACAGTCACCGCTCCAGTGAGCAAACAACGCCCACACGGCTTGCCACTGCCTGTCAAACTCTACATTGGACAGCCAGCCAGTATACCAACTCAGCCAATGTATAACGCGCACGAGGCCTGCGCAACCAGTGACGTCGCTGGTGACAACCTGTACAACACCGGTGACGACCAGTGACATTGCCGGTGACATCCCGGATGCAATGTCTTACATACTCAGAGCCACACGATGAGCCACTGCCTGTCAAACTCTACAGTGGACATCCCAACAGCCAGCCAGTATACAAAATCAGCCAATGTATAACGCGCACGAGGCCTGCGCAACCAGTGACGCCGCCGGGACAACCAGTACATCGCCGGTGACAACCAGTGACATTGCCGGTGACATCCTGGATGAAGTGTCTTACATACTCAGAGCGGCACGATGAGCCACTGCCTGTCAAACTCTACATCGGACAGCCAACCAGTATACATAAACAGCCGAGATATAATGCGCACGAGTCCTGTGCAGCCGGTGACAACCATCCATCGCCGGTGACAACCAGTACATCACCAGTGACATTGCCGGTGACATCCCGGATGCGGTGCTTTACATACTAAAATTCTACAGTAGACAGCCCGACAGCCAACCAGTATACCTAAATAGCCGAGCTACAATGCGAACGAGTCCTGTGCGCCGGTGACAAGCAGTACATCGCCGGTGACAACCAGTACATCGCCAGTGCCAACCAGTGACATTGCCGGTGACATCCCGGATGCGGTGTCGTACCTGCTCAAATTCTACAGTGGACAGCCCGACAGCCAACCAGTATATCTAACCAGCCGCGGTACAATGCGCATGGGTCCTGCGCAACCGGTGACACCGCCGGTGATAATCAGTAACATTGCCGGTGACATTGCCCGGGTGAGCAACCAAACAACGCTCACACTGCATGCACTAGCCCGCAGAGCCGTGAGAGGTGTCAGCCTGCCCGCCAGACAGCCAGAATATCTACTCAGCCGGGGTATAACATGCACCCCGAGCGCGCTGGCGGCCAGAAACCTATGCAACCAGTGACACCGCCTACAGACGGAGTACCCTACTACCTTATACGACGTGCCAGCCGTACAGTGACCCGCACCCCCAGGACTCCGATAAGATGACGACAATACAATTCGAGTACACTGGGGATCATTACGTGCGCTTTGCCGGGTGATGAATGCTAACTGGCACGCAAAACAGATTGCAGACCTATAAAAATAAACATCTCGCCGCCAAGCTGCCGAGTTCGCAGTACCGCAGCCCGCCTTGTTGGACAGGCCCCCTACTACACTGGGCCACCATCACCTCCAGAGCCCCCTGATGCGCGTATGATGGCTACGTCTACCCACGAGCTTGAAGCGACCGGCCCGACCTCGAATGCCGGCCCCCTGGATACGTAACATCTCGAGAGCCGACACCATCCGGAGCGCAGCCCGATTTGACTGCGGCCAGCCAGTCACCTACGTGTTTGCTGCGACCGTCCCGGCCTCGAATGCCGGTCCCGGATATGCAGCAAACCGCAACTATATAATGGTCACTCACAAGTTTGCGGCGACCGTCCCGGCCTCGAATCGTTGCGGATATGCTACAAACTGTGACTAAATGTTGGCCATCCTGTCAATCACGTGTTTACTGCGACCGTCCCGGCCTCGAATGCCGGTCCCGGATATGCAGTGAACCGTGACTACATGATGGCTAGCCTGTCACCCACAAGTTTGTAGTGACCGTACCGGCTTCGAATGCCGGCTCTGGATATGCCGCAAAGTAATCCCGTGACTACATGATGTCCGGCTTGTCATCAAAATTGCAGCAACAAGCTAGCCGAATTCAACTCTGGCCCCTTCACAGTTCCAGCGCGCACCTAAGCGCACATCCGGCCTGAAATGCCCCCCTCCCCCGGATACGCAACAACTCAAAAATGCACGACCGATACCCCGACACAAAAGGATACCAGTTCACCGCCATTCAAAACCTGCGAGCGCGCCCAAATCCCACGCGCGTCACCCTGCAGCCGCTCCCCGGAACCGAGAACTAACAAGCAAGCCCCTAGAGTAATCACCACGGCCAGATGGGAAGAGTGACCACGCACTCAATCACTGGATTCGGATGCAGCAACCACCACCGAAGACTGACACGTTCGAAAAAATAGCTCGGTGCAGCCACTACTGCACGGGAAGGAGTGTATCGAACGTCATCAGCATCATCAATATAAAATGTACATCAATTATAAAAAACACAACAAAATGCCATCATATTTACCACTGTCGAAAACTATGTAAAACCTTCCATAAAACTAATGTTGATAAACCTGCCTTACATATAGGTAACTCATGTTTAAAAACCTGCCCTGCCGTTTAACGGTAAATTTTATCGCTCGGACCTAAAAGGCAGTTGTCTCGCTTCAACTCAAGCAACCATCTTACTCTGGCTAGGCAGCCGCTGATTGGCTAAGCACAAAACCTGCTTGAGCGGCCCACGTGTATCCAAGAGATTTGTAAAAAAATACAAATTTGCAAGCCCTTCCTGTAATAATAGGAAACAATGTTAACTAAATAATTATATACAAAGATACTTATATGTTAATTAAATAAGCTCGAATAGAAATAAAATATGTTACACGTAAGATAATTATGTAATCAGCGAAACTCTGAAAATGTTACAGAGATTTGACCACTTATCTTGTAGAATATGTCTTATTATAACTAAATAAACAATATTGCGACAATGTGGTTTTGGCAGGGCGACAGAGGCAGATAAGGTCTAATATTATAAAATATTCCTATATTTCTGAGATAAAGAGATTTAATCCTACAAACGTGGCGAGCTTCATAGCAAGAAAAAAGCAAGCTCGTTACGGGAATTTCATAATACAATCAAGGGTCGGAGGCGCGGTCCTATAGAATCTTATAAAGGCGCCGCAAAAACCGGTCCCGTCACCATTCCGCCATAAGCCCTGGACCGAGCAACATCTACCGCTGTCCGCTCTGCCTGACCCGCTTCGCTACCTGAGACCAACACGCTGTGTTTTGATTTCAACCCGGTTCCCCCCCCCCGCTCCACTTCCGCTGTCTACTGCAACTGCCTGCTGCTGAGCTCGCTGCTCACCGACAAGCCAACGACGCCCCGACGTCGCGGCGCCTCTGCCTCGGGCTTCACTGAGCCTTCCCAACAGCCAGCCTCGGAGAGGGGATCTGCCATTGCCCACTGAACCAGCCAGCGCCCCGCAGAGCCGTTACCGACTGAGCCTGGAGGGATACAAGAAGTTGCACCCGCAATAAAAACCAACCGCTTTTATAAAAGCGTTCTTTTCAATATGCAAATTACAAATGTCGAATATATCGTCTTTCTCAAGACGCATTCATTTATGCAAACATACAAGAGTCGATATTCCCTGGATCGAGGGGACTGAACGTTGCCGACTGAGCCAGCCCGCCTGCCAGCCCGCCTGCCAGCCAGTCCCGGAGAGCCTTCCCTCCAGCGTGCGGTCCTGCTCACTGGCCCCGATGTCACAGAGCCGTTACTGACTGACCTTGGACGAATACAAGGAGTTTTATCCGCAATAAAAACAACCGCCTTTATAAAGGCGTTCTTTTCAAAAGCAAATTACAAATTTCGAATATATCGTCTTTCTCAAGACGCATTCATTGAGGCAAACATATTACAATAGTCGATATTCCCTGCATTTTTATGATATTTTAAATAACTCTGTAATGGTTCAAATGAAATACCTCAAGTGCTTTATTTGAATCATTACACAGGACAAAGGTAAATGTGTGCCGGTGCTTATATTTTACAGTTTTCTCTTGTGCAGGCTAACACGTCCCGTACACCAGTATTTGCTATGGTAGGTCCATAAAAATAATTTTGTCGAAAACATACAGAGTTTCCATTATTACCTACCCTTATCGATTTCATTCTCAACTCAAGAAAACTGTGTGTGTGTATGTGTGTGAGTGTGTGTGTTACTAATGATAATAAAGAACTACTTTTATTTTATTTTATATTTTGCAGTGGTTGTATATAAAAAAAGTGTTTATTTTTCTCCAGTACGGAAGATTTTCACCGAGTTAAGGTCAGAAATCAAAATCCACTACAGAAAACTTGAATAACCAGATTTTCGGATGCATTTGTGTTTCACTAAAAAAAAATTCTGATGCAACCAGTAGAAATTACGAGTAAATAGAGTACTCTATTATAGTTGTAGTTTTAAATAGCGACTTTTAATTAATGAAGTTGCAGCATAGCACTGAAACTTTTATAAAATAATAAAATATATATATTTTTTAAATTTAGTTAAGGATCATAAAATAGTATTATTCATGGTAATCCGTGCTATCGATGGTTTGGTATAAGTGATTTTTCTTTCAAATGATTTTATGAAAGTTTTAATCATTTTTAAATAAATTTAATTCAACTAAGTATGTATTTATGTAAGTACTAATTCATATCTTTATAAGAAGTTGTTCAATCGTAATGAGCATGGATAAAAAATTAACTAAAAGTTTTATGGCCTTTATTTTTTTTTGAGTTTACTGAAATAAAAATATCGTCGCCGGTCTCGTACCGTCTCCATTTAGTTCTTTATTCAACAATACATACAATGACAATACTCTAGTGACTAAAAGAAGAAAAAGTATGCCTAATATGATAAGCTTTGTAAAACACAATACAAATAAACCTTACCTATTAAGTTAATTAATAGTAATTAGTTTGACTGAGGATTGAACCTTCCTCTCCAGGGTTTGTTGTAAACAGCGCTAACAACTGAGTCAAATCCCGATTGGGGAAGACCAACATTTATTTCGTTTATCAACTACTGTAATTTCCTCCAATTTCAGCAAAATTCTTACATGTATTTATTGCAATTTGCCACAAAAATTGATGGAATGCATTGTCATCGACAATGAGCCTATCTGCCAAGTTTCTGCTCGATTTTATGTTGAAAAGTGACTTAATTATCTCTTCGAACATTCGATTTCATTCATTCACGGAAACAAAATCTAAATTCAAATAGATATATTTAAAAATAATTTCTCTACTTCGCGATCCTACTTTACGAAGACGAATTTGGATAGGAACTTATTGTAACTAATAACAGAATTTTATTCCTCAGAATTTGATTAAAAACAAGAATAGGAGAGACGTGACTAAATAATAAAGTTGAAAATGATAAAGTTTTTCATGGCTTTCACAAATCATGACCGGCGTCAGCAAAACATTTATGAATACGATATATAAATGCCTTCGTTCACTCGACCACTATTTATTTTTCCTGCTATTTCAGTTGAACAAACAAAACCTCACTATGATTTTGAAATTATCCCGGTTCTTGTTTATCATCTTCTTGGTTTTCCATGTTATTGAGGTGATCATCGCCGGTAAGCATAAAATATAGGATTTTATTACAATAACTTCATGTTTTGGGAATCAGAGCAAATATATTAAGCTGGTTAAGTCGTTACTCATCCGGTAGAATCGTATTTGTTAAAATTAAATCTTAAATATCAAAACCATTTTCCGCAACTAGTGGCCTACCGCAAGGTAGTCATCTTGGTCCTGTTTTATTTCTTGTTTTTTTTTTGTACATGAAAAATTTACATAGTACAGTACATGAACACTACACAAGACAAAATAATAAACTGAACACAATTTCTGTAAAAACTGAAAGTTTTAAAAGAAACATGGGCCATTAGGGTATGCAGTGTGCACAGATACAATCTCCTTCCCGAAAGCTTTAAAACTGTAAATAGAATGAATTTGCAACTTTAATGAACAATATTTGTTGTAATATTAATTTCTTATAGTCAAATTATAATATGTAAATGAAATCCTCAGCACGGGAGATCCCAGTGAGGATATCATTATCTCTATATGTTACTAAGAAAATATGACAATAAATCATTATTATTATTATTATTTAAACGATATGTACGTATTTTACAATAATTTTAACTTGGCAAACTTCAAACGCTGTATGTGTGAACTATTTCTAACTAGTTTATAAATTGTTGTTGATAACAATTTGGTACGTTTTTTATCTATATTATCGATAATTTGGAGTATTTTGGCAGATAATCAATTTTATTATTATTTTTGTATATTCACTTCAGTTATTACAGTTTCTATGTTACTTACATTTTATTTTAACTATTATATTATATTTTACCTGCGCTGTACTGCATTGCATGTAAAAGTCCGTTGGGCGATTAAATTATTATAAACTACACTGATATTAATAATAGCTTTTTCATGATGCTTTAGCCCTATGACAGTTAGTTAAACTACCCTTGTTATCTAATACTATTTTTAAAATTTGCATATTATAAATTTAATTACAAAGTTTTAACTTGTTCGTTCCTCTTTACATCCGGCAATAATGAGAAGAAATTTTTTTATGTACTCTATATTTTTTATTCAGTTTAAATATGCACACTAACAAACGTTTTATGCAGGGACAATGTATTGTTTTATATCATAGAAAAAAACAGTATACAGGAATAAGATACTCCATGTTGGGTACTTATGATATGTTTCCTTGTAATGTCTGCTAAGTGGTATGTTTATTCCTTAATTACCAGGTGAGGTGTGTAGTATACCTATAGGTGTGTGTGTGATGTGTGTAATGTATGTGTGGGTGTTTGTCTGTGTCTGTATGTATGCGCATTGAGCAGTTTAAATTATTGACATGATGCCACGTTTAAGTTTGGGCAGTGAATCCGAAAAAATGTCAATGTTAGAGTTAAGACAAATATTATTTAGAGTACAAAGAGCTCGGTTAATTGGCGAATCAGATGCTGCATTTGTTTTTTAATTAAGCGTGTGGAATAGCACTGTATGTCGTGTACGTCTCAAAGGTATGTTAAAGTTAATAAGAGACAGAAGTTCGGTACAGTCGATGTCATTGTTAATTCTGTGTATATATATTGAGTTAGCTACTGCTCGTCTTTGTTACAAAGTTTCAAATGTACATTCAAAGTTATTGTTAAATTTATAAAATCTATACTATTTATGTAAAGTTTATTTTGTAGATTATAGTAAATAGATCATAGTCATGTGAGTTATAGTAATTAAATGTAGCTCGTTTTTTACTTAAAAAATTTGAGTCTTGACTTGTACGATTAAGGAGGTAAACAATCAGTTTCTTTAACCGTTGAGACAGGGGTAGGACCCATCACAATGTTACCAACAAAGGTCTCCCAAGAAAGGATTTTATATTTTTTCAAAATTCACTCCAAAGTTTAATCATGTTTTTTTAAAGGGTATCCGAATGATATTTTCGATTGTTTCATCGGGCGGCTATTTCAGAATTTTGAGAATAAATGTTCAATCAGTTAAGTCTTTTTGACAAACGATAGAAAAAGGGAAAATTTTACTACCCTCAGGAAAAAAAACCTAGGTTTATGCACGGAAATAATATATTGCTTTGGCAATCCATGTATTAGTTCACGTTAAATGAAATCAACTAATAAAGGTTTTGATTTATCTTTCACTAAAGAATCGAACGAGCACCACGGACATGGAAAAAAAATTGTACACGATGGGGGCAAGCAGGATGAACAAACTCAACAGCAGCCCCAAGATGATAACGATGATAACGATGACAACGATGATAACGACGGCGACCAAGACTCAAAGAAACATTATCACTTGTTACCTGGGCACGGTTATCATGGATTTATTCCCCATCACCCTTTTCTCATACATCATTTAAAAAGAAAATAAAAAGATGTCAGTATTTTTAATGAAGTTCGTTTTGATGAGTAATGATTGTAATAAATAATAATAATCAAAAATTCTTAATCATCCCAGTATTTGGTATGGTAGGTACATCAAAATAAAATAGTCGATACCATACAGAGTTTTCATTATTACCTACCCTTATCGATTTCATTCACAACTCAAGAAAACTGTGTCTGTGTGTGACTCATGATAATAAATAACTACACGACACCCGTCATACAGGGAGGAATCCCGTAGTTCCATCTACACACTTTAATACTTTTGGCCTCTAGACCTCAAATTCTCACCACACTTCACAAACTCAAATAATATGTACTATTTAAAATAATAATTCTTACAAATTTATTATTACACATCATAGAAACAATGACAAAATTAAGATTCTTTCCTCACTTATCTATTATATTGTAAACATGAAAGTACTTTCCACAATGAATTTAATGTTTTGTAAAAAGTAATTTCTCCAATGATTGAATTTATTGGTATGTATTTGTGTTACATTAACTACTTCGTATGAATTAAACATATCAATTTGATTGTCCTGAAGCGGGAAACCTTACTAGTTGGATAGTCAAAGATTTATTATTCTGTCAATTTATTTATTTATATGTTATTTATTTACGTATATTTATTTAATTTGGTATCTAATAAATAAATAACCAACAAATTTCTAGGATTCATCATAAGAGTGACGAAACTATTCAGATCGCCTCTTGTAATAAAAATAAAATACAATCTTTCGTTTGCTCAACATTAGAATTTGGATCACTAATATTGAATCCCCAATATAAAGTTGATATTGAAAGTTTAGAAGGTATTCAAAAAAAGTTCTTAAACACTTAAGACGGGTTTTTTTCAGAGAATTTGAACAATTCTTCGAAAAGATTATTTCAAGTTTTGTTATTATTTCACTTTTGTCAAGCAACTAGCCTATAATGGTATAATAACATATCTAGAATAGGACTTTCACAGAACCGGAAAATGAACGTTGAAATTTGATGAATTGTTCAAATTCTGTGAAACAAACCATCCCATGACTTTAAATCTTTCCGACCACCCCAACATTTAAAATACTCATTAGCATTTTACAAACTATCAACGTTAGAAGATAGAAAAGATATATCCGACCAAATTTTTATTCAAAATTATCCACAACGCTGTTCCTTCTGGAAAATACTAATTTCCACTGTCCAGTTTGAAACACACGGTCAAACAAACTATTCCACATCCCACACTCAAAAACTAACTTACTTCATTTTTCAGAAGGACATGCACAAAATACAATAATATATTTTCTTTGTCCTTAGCTTAGTTTACTAAATGTATATTGAAGCTGCTGTTTAAGATATCTAAGATATCTCAGTTATTTTCAAGGCGTTTTTATGTATTTCTGTTTATTTATGTTTTTTTCTGTATGTAACATGAATTTTATGTGGAAACTTCACTGGTTAATACAAACATGTAAAATGTAATTATCTTTATAAAATTGTAAAACTGTTTGTTTCCCCAATAAACTAAAATAAAATTAAAATAATAAATAGACAAAAATAATTTCGAAAGAGAAAAAAATAGAATAAGCAAAAAGACTAATCACGTATTAACCCTTCGGGTTTCGTTTTTCACTTCAGCATTTCCTTAACTTCAAAATTTACATTATTTGTAGACCTTCTTGTTATTTTATTTAAATTTAAAAAAAAAAATAAGTGTAAAAAAAAATTAAAAATATTTAAATCTTTTTATATAAAAAATTAAATCATGACACATTACGTTTCACTTCTTCATAACAATATTAAATGACTATACCGTACCGTAAACACTTAAATTATAACTTGCTTAATATTGTATTTTAGAATTAAATTTTGTTTTAATAATATTATTTCTATTCTTATTTTTTTTATATTACCCCTGCACGGGAATTCCCTTTGTGCGTTCCCTTTACTTCGTTTTGGACCATTTTGTATGTGAGTAATTTTAATTCTAAAATATGTTTGTGCTAACGTGTAAAAAAAAACAAAATTATTGGGAAAAAATAAAGAAAAATAATAAATACTAGAACAATAACAAAAACCCGCTCCGCGGGTTTTCTGCTGCTAGGCTCTGCGGACGGCATTTAATTGGGTGTCGCCCGGTTTAAGTAATACTAAAAACAGTTAAATATGTTTTTGGCACGAAAGTTTCCTTTTCAAAACTTACTTTTTTTACTGGCGAACCTGCAACTTGGAAATATAACAACGGCGGAATTTCTTCGGTGAGTTATGAGAGATTCCAGTTTTGGTCGCCGTGGTAAAGTAAGTTTGTAGTAAATTTTGTAAGTTTGTAAAGTTTGTAAATTCTTTTAGTAAGTTTCGAGTAAATTTAGTAACTGTATTTCAGTATGAAATCGGATTTTAATTCTCAAGTCTTAATTTTTTGGGTCCGGTCGCCGCAAACTGAAATGAACCTTACTGTCGGTTTAAATTGAGGGGCAGAGTTGTCGTTTTTGCCTGCAGAACCCCGATATAATTTTTTTTGCGCTATGTAGAATTTATCCAAAACATACGATTTGAATTCGACGAATTAGAGGGCCGAAATCGTCCAGACGATAGCATAATAATATTATCAGATTTATAATAATTTGTAGAACTCCATTTACAAAACCTTTTGTTTTTATATAATCAATAATGTTAATATTCATTTTATTTATGAGAAACTTGTGTTATATAATTGTACTTATATATAATATAATTATACTTTTGATTTTGTAAGTTTGGTTATGCTAGGTTCACTTAACATCGTAATTTTTAAACACCGTATAAACGCAATTAAAATCTTAATGGATGTGATATCATTAGCCAGGTTAACTCGTGATACAATAAGGATTATAACTGTACCTTACAAGGATTAGATTGAATGCTACTTTCATATATACCTTCTTCAATTATCAACTAGTTTAATTACACGTGGGTACTTGCTGTTTAATTGTTACGTCAAATCCGATTACATGTGGTGATTATTACATCCAACACCCTCTAATTATCTGCTAATATGGCAGTAAGTTGTAAGTAAGTGGATATAACCAACATAATATACTCGTAATTTAGTATTTAAATGTTTTTTTTAATTTAATTTCTTTATTATTTAAATACAATTCATATTACTAAAATTTTTTTTTTAAATCGAACAGAAAATACACACATCATGTATAAAGCATATAGATACGGAAGATACTCTCAGTATCTCCATAGTGAAAGACTACCATTAAAAATTTAAAAAATGCTTTAAATGACTTTAGCCGTGTTTGGTTACCAGATCTGGATAGCCATGTACTACCCCACCTTCCTCTTCACATCTCTCCACCCCCCTCACAACACACGAAGAAAAGTTAGTATTGCTCGTTTATTAAGAATCTCTTCAAATTGTTAGTAATCCGGTTAAAAACGGGTTTGCTGATAAAATTTTAGTAAAACACGCTTTCGCAGTTTACTTAAAGTTTATCAGGAAATCTAGTAATTCTTTAGTTAAAGGCCTGCAATCCCGTTTTATACCAAATTACTAATGATTTGAAGAGATTCTTAATAAATTATCAATTTTCTATGTACCTTCAGCCTCACAACATACCCGAATGGTGATACCATGGTTTAACTGTCTCTAGACGGTTAGGAGCAGTTGGAACTTTTGTGTGATGTTCATTTTGGAAAAAAATTCAGAAAATAAATAAGGTTAGACTGCAACTTTAGACTTAAGCTCGTGAACCTGTCATCTTATCCGGCGAAAGATACTTCAGATTGGAACCTGTGATTGTTGAATTTTGGATCGCTTGCTTCTATCATGCAATGTCATCTGTTACAATAAAGCTCTGACCTAGAACCAGAACCTCCACACAGAAAAACCTGTTTAATATTCGTATTTTTAAGACTTTACCGTTCTAGATTGTGCTACTTTAGATATGATGAAACAGATTTTTCACTTTGTAGTTAGAAAAGAAAACAAAAAACACTAAAGTGGAGGCTGCTACTCCGCAAACTGAAAAATCTTCGTTGAAGAAATCATATACAGCAGCCTCAATAATTTCGTATTTTCCAATCTTAGCACCTTGGCTCAATGAAAAGTCACGAACCGCCCCTGTTTTTAATATATTCACTTTTTTATCACTGTAATATGTATTCATTACAGGATCTTATTGAATTAGCTTTCTATGAATTACTTTTTTACGCGATCGTAGGGGATATTTATTACACAATTCTCATTTAGGCATCCTTTCAACTTCTTAACTTATTATATGCTGGCCTGTGAGCACTTATTTTCTACCTCATCTTTATTTTATATATACCATAATATATATTTATATCCGGGTGTCCGGGCGTAAAGTGCACTAAATTTATGACGGTATTCTACATGGTAAAAAAGATGAATGACTTTTTCAGAAATTTAAACGTTTTAAGGTAGTTTTCAGGTATAAATGTTGAACTGTTTTTTATGGGAAAATAAACATTGGAATTTCGAAGTTATTTATTTTTTTACTTCTACCATCAAGTAGAATCACCTCTCAAAGTTTGCGCACTTTACCCTCGGATAGCTTTATATATTGTATTACTTAAACAAGATCTCATTTTGCTTTGTTATTTACATATTATATTCATCACTTTTTCAGTAGGGCTCTACGTCTAATGTTACAGATTATGTCTTCCACCATAAGTTGTATAATATAAAAGCCGAAAGGCGTTAATGATATAAATAAATAAATCATTTTGGTTGTGATGTCATGTGATCGCTTAATATTCTAAAATACAATTATGTTTATGCCACCGTTCTTACAATAGTGAGATGATGATGTAATGGTCTGCATTGTTGATCGGGGTTCGATGTTTTTTTATACGCTTTACACAGAAATATGTTTATGTTTGTGTGTTAAAAATTCATAAACCACAAACTTTGAAGTACATAGTACTTTTACACGTGATATCTAACCAATGAACAACAAGCATCATCTCCGTTCACATCAAGCCCAGAACCTGCAAAACAATAAATCGTATTTACTTAAAACAAAGGCTCAGTAATCAACAAAACAAAGAGATTTTGATAATGTCGCCATATTGTAGATAAAATTCGCCAGTGTAACGAAGCGTTGGACCACTTCAAACGGTCTTATTAAATGGCGTCCCCTGACACGTTATACTTCAATCAAAAACTTCCAGCCTGATTTGGATATTGAGGACGCCTAATGAAGCCTAGAAATGAATGCCGCCCAAAGCGTCGAAATTACAGTTGCAAATGGGAAAACTGACATGACCCGCCCATGGAGTATCTTGCGTACAGCCTACAGGTCCGCATTTGAAGCCATTTTTTAAGTTTATGTTTTTAATAAGAAACAGGAAAATTTTTAATTTAGCTAACAATAAGGGGTGGCCTTTTATTTACAAATTTGTAGTTTGTGATGTTTTGGACATCCACAAAAATAAACGATAAATAATAAAATAACGTGCTCTAAAAATTTTTTGTTTAAACAACGACGGAAGATTTATTGACAGACAGGCCTTGAGTAAACAGATTCCCACGGGAAAGGAGACCGGAGCGACAGTCAGGTTTGGAACTTGAGTGCGTTGACAGCTCCATGAAATCTATACAAATGAGAAGTGTTGTGTGAAATTGCAGTGAATTAGTGGATTCAGATGGTGTTAATAGTATTGTGGAATTTTGAACTAAAGTGAAATATTATTGAACCGGTTTTGTGCGAAGTGAAAGTGGTTGGACTCAGTGAGAAAACAATTAATAATAATGACAATAATAATAATTGGATAATTTGTAGAGCGCCGTTTTGTAAAAACCCACCTCAGGGGCGCCAGGTGTTGTGCAATCGCGATTGTGTTATAAAGTTGTGTTGATTTAAACGTGATTTCGTATACAGTTCGAACTAGATTGCTTGTCTTAAAAACATGAAAATAATAAAAATAATGATCGCGTTTTTAAAACAAAGTGAACATATAAAGGCAGGAAGTGTTTAATTGGGCTAAGTTATTGATTTGGCGAGATGGCATTCTATCCACGGAGACCGAAACCCAGAGAATCAAATAGATTATTAACTGTGGGTTCGAATCCTAACAGATTAGGGAGGTACAATTTTATTTACAGGAATATTTAATTACCCTTTTATAAGCGTAGGGAGGAGGTCGAAAATTAAAGTGATTTAGCTATATAGTGTAACCAGGTAAGCTTCACGCTGAGAATGAGAGGTGCCTAACTGGGTGAGTTTTTTATATTATTTATTAAATTCCAGAGGACCCCCTTTAAAAGACGGATACAACTAAGTTTACGACACCTGCCGCCCAAATAATGTTATCATTAAAAGGAATACCCTAGACGGATTGTCAATCAGCTGTGAGTGAGAGACAGGCCAATGACTTTTCATATATAGGCCGAGAGGCGCGGAGTACAGTCAGTCAAAGGGGAAGTTTTGCTAGCGTATGCCGTCCCAAATTGAAAGCGTTCGGATGCAACCAGACGGAACAAAATGAAAAATTTTCTTCTGTTATTTGACTTTTCTAATTTAATACTTTTCATCTATTGTTTGACTTTCTAAGTTACGAATTGGGATGCACGAAAACAAATCTAAAGTCGAAAGAGGGAGATGGTAATCTCCGAAATAAAACTACCAACCGAACAACTTTTCTCAACAGGTATCTTTCGAGAGGTAGGCAGCCTCTTTAAATTAAATGCAAAACATCAAACCAATTATCCGTTTATACCTTACCTGAGAGGATAGGTATTCAGTAGGAGTTACCCATACCTAATACACGAGGATGCTAGTAACCTCATAAAATAAATACTGGAACCAAATATTAAAATACAGACAGTCCTCATCCCAAATTTGGCATATCGAGTAGACCTTACATATATCTCACATGATAATTGGCTGAATGGGTAGGCACACAACCTATCGTTAATAAGCGGGCAAAATGTCGACAAGATCGTCGTGTGTTATATATGTATTGACCTAGAAAGGGATGTAAATCCCCGACGACGTGGGAGTTACAATGTTTTCTAGAGGTGGCTCGTAACTTAGGACCTTACGTGTCACACTTTCGCGACTAGATTCGTGATAAAGGGATGTTATGGTTTTCCCCTTCTACACTCAGTAAAGTAGTTTATCCTGGAGGTGTTTGAGATTGGGGCAATTCTGAAATTGGTGAAGAGACCTGGTTTTCTTTATTCTGGCGTGAAGGTTGCCGATTTGGAACAAGGGGAGACCCGGCCGGTTGTGATATCCAGACACGCAGATATCGATCGCCTTGCTCAAATTATCATCCATCAGTTTTGTTTGGTAAGCGGAGGAGCCAATCTTAACTTGAAAAAAATTCATTTCCTTTCCTCTCCTTCCCCTCCCAAAATATATACATGGATGGCGCCGACAACTAACACCATAAATTTATCGTATGTATATCACATATATAAAATCTAACACTTTATTAATTCACATTACCCTACGATAGGTAGAATCGAGTAGCTAGGGGGGGGTGAGCAGGCGACTTAGAAGATAAGGTTTATGAAATGGTTTTGAAAAACAGCGGTAATGGATTCAACTCACTCTATCTCAAAAGAACCAAGGGATACCACACAAAACATAAATAACTAGGTTTCTAAACCGAGAAACAAAAACCCAACACAACGTTCGGTGAAGCCTTTTTATACTGAACCGTCACGTGAAATGAGTACGTTCAAGGTCGTACGTCACGTAGACAAACTAGGATGTACACACTTGAAGGGGTGTGTAATAAAGAAAAGACGGCAGGGAGGACCTTCCTACCCCGGATATATATATAACCAAAGCCTTAAGGAAAAGTTTGAAGTAGAAAGGGCAGAACATTACATCTGATGCCGCAAACCAGGAGAGATAGATATACAAGCTGGTTTGAATTCATTACTGTTGTTGAAAAAAAAAAAATGGATTTCATAAACCTTATTAATTCACATTAACAGCAAAAGAAATGGTACCTATCGTCAAAAATGATAACAGAGACATCGTACTTCAAAGGCAAAATAGAATAAACAGACAGACCCGGAAAACATTGAATTCATTGTGACGACAAAAAACATCTAAAATGTTCATAAACAACGAAGCCAAAGGATAAACAAACATCGAAATCGGATTAATTATAACACAAGAATAAGATAGCTGGGACAAATCTAAAATAAACATTGCATTCAGATATCGTGAAGTATATGGCATATTTTATACCGTTGATATTTGAATAAATGTAAACAATTATTGTTTATTCCAGATCTAAAAGGCAGAGAATGTTTAAGACATAAATAATAAAAGACAGACAAAACCATCGGATCACCGCCGAGGACACAAAATAAAAACAAATCAACATGAAAATAAATAACACTCGAACATAATACAAATAACGTATTGAGGTGAAACAACACTGTTTAAACAAATAACTCAGAGTTTAAAAATAAACAAGTGTGACATGACATATTGAATTTCTACCCATAGAGAGACAAAAACACTTGAAAAAGCTGAGGGCGGAAAAAAACTCACCAGTAGAACAAGCCGATAATCACGGGAACCAAAAAAATAAACAGATGCTAGGTTAGAAACGAAGAACAGGGGCGCTCAACATTTTGGAAGAATTAAAATAAAATTTAAAATAAAAATAAAAAATAAATACAGAGGTATTCGAGAAACGTAAATTACCTATAGTTATTTCTAATCCCATCGACTAACACGAGGAAGCGAGATTACCCGTTGGGCTTAGAACTAAAGGGAGGCTGTGATGTTTTGGACATCCACAAAAATAAACGATAAATAATAAAATAACGTGCTCTAAAAATTTTTTGTTTAAACAACGACGGAAGATTTATTGACAGACAGGCCTTGAGTAAACAGATTCCCACGGGAAAGGAGACCGGAGCGACAGTCAGGTTTGGAACTTGAGTGCGTTGACAGCTCCATGAAATCTATACAAATGAGAAGTGTTGTGTGAAATTGCAGTGAATTAGTGGATTCAGATGGTGTTAATAGTATTGTGGAATTTTGAACTAAAGTGAAATATTATTGAACCGGTTTTGTGCGAAGTGAAAGTGGTTGGACTCAGTGAGAAAACAATTAATAATAATGACAATAATAATAATTGGATAATTTGTAGAGCGCCGTTTTGTAAAAACCCACCTCAGGGGCGCCAGGTGTTGTGCAATCGCGATTGTGTTATAAAGTTGTGTTGATTTAAACGTGATTTCGTATACAGTTCGAACTAGATTGCTTGTCTTAAAAACATGAAAATAATAAAAATAATGATCGCGTTTTTAAAACAAAGTGAACATATAAAGGCAGGAAGTGTTTAATTGGGCTAAGTTATTGATTTGGCGAGATGGCATTCTATCCACGGAGACCGAAACCCAGAGAATCAAATAGATTATTAACTGTGGGTTCGAATCCTAACAGATTAGGGAGGTACAATTTTATTTACAGGAATATTTAATTACCCTTTTATAAGCGTAGGGAGGAGGTCGAAAATTAAAGTGATTTAGCTATATAGTGTAACCAGGTAAGCTTCACGCTGAGAATGAGAGGTGCCTAACTGGGTGAGTTTTTTATATTATTTATTAAATTCCAGAGGACCCCCTTTAAAAGACGGATACAACTAAGTTTACGACACCTGCCGCCCAAATAATGTTATCATTAAAAGGAATACCCTAGACGGATTGTCAATCAGCTGTGAGTGAGAGACAGGCCAATGACTTTTCATATATAGGCCGAGAGGCGCGGAGTACAGTCAGTCAAAGGGGAAGTTTTGCTAGCGTATGCCGTCCCAAATTGAAAGCGTTCGGATGCAACCAGACGGAACAAAATGAAAAATTTTCTTCTGTTATTTGACTTTTCTAATTTAATACTTTTCATCTATTGTTTGACTTTCTAAGTTACGAATTGGGATGCACGAAAACAAATCTAAAGTCGAAAGAGGGAGATGGTAATCTCCGAAATAAAACTACCAACCGAACAACTTTTCTCAACAGGTATCTTTCGAGAGGTAGGCAGCCTCTTTAAATTAAATGCAAAACATCAAACCAATTATCCGTTTATACCTTACCTGAGAGGATAGGTATTCAGTAGGAGTTACCCATACCTAATACACGAGGATGCTAGTAACCTCATAAAATAAATACTGGAACCAAATATTAAAATACAGACAGTCCTCATCCCAAATTTGGCATATCGAGTAGACCTTACATATATCTCACATGATAATTGGCTGAATGGGTAGGCACACAACCTATCGTTAATAAGCGGGCAAAATGTCGACAAGATCGTCGTGTGTTATATATGTATTGACCTAGAAAGGGATGTAAATCCCCGACGACGTGGGAGTTACAATGTTTTCTAGAGGTGGCTCGTAACTTAGGACCTTACGTGTCACACTTTCGCGACTAGATTCGTGATAAAGGGATGTTATGGTTTTCCCCTTCTACACTCAGTAAAGTAGTTTATCCTGGAGGTGTTTGAGATTGGGGCAATTCTGAAATTGGTGAAGAGACCTGGTTTTCTTTATTCTGGCGTGAAGGTTGCCGATTTGGAACAAGGGGAGACCCGGCCGGTTGTGATATCCAGACACGCAGATATCGATCGCCTTGCTCAAATTATCATCCATCAGTTTTGTTTGGTAAGCGGAGGAGCCAATCTTAACTTGAAAAAAATTCATTTCCTTTCCTCTCCTTCCCCTCCCAAAATATATACATGGATGGCGCCGACAACTAACACCATAAATTTATCGTATGTATATCACATATATAAAATCTAACACTTTATTAATTCACGTTACCCTACGATAGGTAGAATCGAGTAGCTAGGGGGGGTGAGCAGGCGACTTAGAAGATAAGGTTTATGAAATGGTTTTGAAAAACAGCGGTAATGGATTCAACTCACTCTATCTCAAAAGAACCAAGGGATACCACACAAAACATAAATAACTAGGTTTCTAAACCGAGAAACAAAAACCCAACACAACGTTCGGTGAAGCCTTTTTATACTGAACCGTCACGTGAAATGAGTACGTTCAAGGTCGTACGTCACGTAGACAAACTAGGATGTACACACTTGAAGGGGTGTGTAATAAAGAAAAGACGGCAGGGAGGACCTTCCTACCCCGGATATATATATAACCAAAGCCTTAAGGAAAAGTTTGAAGTAGAAAGGGCAGAACATTACAAGTTTTATTCCGAGAATGATGAAATTTTCGCAAACTTGACCTTCAAAACAAGAAGAATGTAATTGTTTACATGATATTTCTAAAAACCATTGCATCCGCTTTTCCACTTCTTAAAGCAGAATTTTGACACTGCTTGATGATTTATCGCACATTTGATGTTCAAAATAATAGTAATATTACAGATGGATCAAAATCGTCTTTTACAAAGCAGCAAATATCTTTAAATCTATTATCATATTCTTTTCATAGTGGTAAACACTCAGTCTTTGTGAAATATCCATTCAGAATCAAAACTTTGGCGTTGCTTTTGGAGACCAGATCTGTATAGGCACTTTTCAACCTTCCTCTTCCAAATTTTCTACTTTTACCCACTTCTTTCAGCTTCCCAAAATTCCCTGATCAGTGTGCCACAGTCTCACGCAGTCAAAAGATGACAATAATATAAAATAAAAGATAGAAAGCTGGCGAAGAATTAGAATCATTGATCTTTTCGAGACCGCTGCAAAGCTGGAAGATCCCCCAAACGCGTGCTCAACATTTGTATCTATTGTTTCATAAATGATGACTTACATTTGTCTTTTACGATCTTTCCAGTTCATTTTTATTTCTACCTGGTGATGGTACCTATTTAAAGGAGTTTTCAAACGAGTTTGCCGAAGTTTGACGGTGTGCCTGCAATAATTGGGTGAGCGATCAGTATTGAAAACAAGCCCTGAACATTGTGCCAAGAGCCACACTGTCATTGTCTGCAGTTCGCTGAGAGAGGATCGGAGACGGTTCGCCGCTTGATTCCCGGACATGAAGGATGGACCTCATTTCCCTGGTTTCAGAAGAAGTCCCTTAAGCTTTGAAAAGAATGCTACGTGCATTCCAGAAAAACTCGTGTTTCTAAAATTCCTCTCTTTTTCTCTCTTCCTGGCTTTATATGCCAAATATATAGATTATTAGAAGCATTCTGTTCTGATTTTATCATTAATCTCCCTGACGGAAAACAGCTTCGTCTTTATCCACGAATCCTGTGTTTAATCTTCTCATTGCTCTCGTTAGATTTATCGCAAGTGAAAAGGTGAGTGATATTATTATACATCATGATAAATATGCATGAAAACCTCTTTAAAAAAAATAACTATTTCCGCAGGTTATTTAATCCATAAGACTTTCCGTCCAGCATCCTCAACAATAAGATTAACCCTGAACAGGGCTGACAGGCCCTCTTGTAGATTATTGCAAAAGAAATGACACCACACAGCTGTATGTACCTGTGTAAGTAGAGATTATTTTCCTTAAGCCCGACTTAGTCCGTCCCGTCGCCCCGTTCTGCTTATTAGAGCCGCACAATGGAACGTCTAACCTATCTGTGGTACAACATTAATCATATATTTCCAGACTGGGGGTGTGGGGCAATTCTAAAGGCCGGAACAATGGCCCTTTGTTCCCGACTCAGCGTTTGCGCTTTTCCCGGGAAAGGGCGGTGCATTAACGACGGTGAAATACGCGTGATCTCTGAGCCCCAACATACAAAGGAACTGTAAATTAATGGGTGTCATTTTGTTGGGAAATGTATGAATTACAAACAAAAACATGTTTTGAATGATGAATCAATGTAATCAGAGCGTTACATATATATAATAAAACTATTGTCATAAATTCGGGTAGTGTTACCAATACATTGAACCGTTGATATTATTGAAATATTGTGATTTGATCGCCAGAATACAACAATAATGAAAGTAAAATTATTAGATGAACGACAAATGAAGCAAATGATATAATTAATATAGAGTAACATAGAGTACGGTATTATAGCATGGGGAAAACATAATATAACATTGATCCAATCTCCAAAGCTCAGAAACTTATTTTAAAGATTATCCTGAAACTACCGATGAAATCTTTAGGAAAATTTGTGTTATGGACATTAGGCAACTTTATGCCAAAAACATACTAACATACCTCTTCAAACACAAAACTGCTTTTGAAAATGTCCAAACTGCTCGTGATACTAGAACCAAAGGACATAATCTCTTACCTTTCCTTACACTTTCGCTAAAACAACTTTTGGCCAGAGAAATTTTAGATATATTGTAACAAGACTGTTCAATGCTCTCCCACTAGCCATTAGACTAAACACAATTTTTTTGAAATATAAAACAGACACCCATTCTTGGATCATCAGCCAAGACAGATTTAAGATTAAAAATTACATAAAAACCCATTTATAAGTATGTACTCCAACTAGATGCTGATTGACCTCTGTCATTTAATGTAATGAAGTATTGTTATAATATGTTATCTTAGGTTATACTGCTTATATTAACCATTTATTATTTCATTAATTATTTTATCTTAACTTTTCCATAAAAAATTAAAATATTGTTATCCTTGTAGGATAACCTACACTTTCTATTATGTCTTCACGGTTTAAAATGTATACAACTTTATAATTTATATTTTAGTTACAGTTTTTTTACATGTATCATATAATATGTAAATACTCATTTATGTATCAGATATCGAAAAACACTTGCTAAACAACTTTATATTGATAGTAAAAAAATATTGATACAATTCAGAATATAAACGAAGGGGATTTATTTTTAATACATTTTTTAGAGAATGCAAATTAGATTCGTGAAAACCGCAACATTAACCGCTACATTATATTTATAATGGGTACTTTCATTTCTCTTTTGTCACCGAGTAAATTAATTTCACATTCACAAAGTTAAAATGACAAACCGTGACATGAATATAAAATTTTTTTATATTGAAATGCGACACTGATCAGTAAAAATGTTAACAACATTAAAATGTATGGTTAAGTAATGATATTCATGCCAGGGATAAATTCGTACAACCAATTCAACAATGTTGCATAAAATCAGAAATTATTAAAAGCATGATATTTTATTTACATGTTACCGAAAATAATATATTTTTATCAGAAAAAGTAAAAAAAAAACTATATTTTGCTATACTATAAGTCCATTTCACATTTGTAAATAATGCCGAAAAAAAAATTTACAATAATTGTTAGAACATACTATATATTTAAAAAAATGTTTTGAAAAATATTTAAAGCCAAAAGAGGAATTTTGAAAATAAGCAGAAAATTAAAAAATGCTAATTTGAATAGTTTTGTTTCATTTTGGAGGTAAAGAAACTTGTGCGGATTTTGTCGGGAATTTGAAATTTTGTTCATCTCTTGTGGGTATTCTATAACGTATGCATTAGTCACTCTGGTCCACATTCACATTTGAACCGATGAAGTTAATGAATATAAAATGCAGGTTTTTAAACACCCGTAAATTGTTTATCAGTTGCGGTCATGGATGCATTTTTGCACTTTGATTCGATACGATAACATTAGTGAAGAGATGCTAATATTTTACCTAGTATTCTTTGATTTTAAGAGCGGTTAATTTTAAGAATAAAAAATATCTCGGTTCCAATTCCGAAAAAAAATTGATTTCTAGACTGGTCATCGGTGATGTCACGGGTTTGATTCGATGCGTTTTTTGGAGACCCGATTAAAATGTTGAAAATCTAACTATAACAATAAAAATACGTCTTTAGTTATTTAAGTTAGAAGGAATAAATTAAATGAACTACAGTTCCTCATTGGGGATGCCGTAGAATAATACCCATTTGAAAGAATTAAATTCACGTTGTAATTTAAGCTCAGACTTTTGGCCTCAATAGACAAAAAATTAGGACTTTGATTTTTTGAATACATATTTGTAAATCAAATGTCCTGTCAACCGTAGTCATTATATTCAACAAAGGTATTCAACTAAATCTCCAACGTCCATTCATTTGATGAAATATCCTGATTCAGATCATAAAGAGAACTTGAAATGGCCGCTTTCTTTTGTGAAAACTCGTTCAATGAGCAGATAAGTTTGTAGGGAAGAAAATTATTTTTTTTGACCGAAAACTAACCCCACTCAAATGAGTTTTGTTTGATAATATTGTCGAAAAACGGTAGAGGTAGTGGCTATATATTTATTTCTGGAAAAATAAGTTGCTTTAATAACGAACAAAAACTACATTTAATACTCTGAATTAAAATATACTTGTAATGATAATATTTTTTTAGAATTATGATTAAAAAACAAACATAATTATGTCTATGCATCATAATCTGGAATGGTGTTGTTGCCTCTCAATATTATGTATTATTATTACCTTCCAATAATTATCAAAAATATATGTTTAGTTGTTATGTGCATCCTGGGTGGCGTGGATTTGATTTGTATTCACATCTGCAGTTTTATTCGGAGGTTAGTGAAAATGTGCATAATTGACCATTTAACAAGAAGAACGATACATTAGATTTGGGAAAATACCCCTTAACCCCTTTTCCCTTCGCCTAAAGAGGTATTTTGTTACTTTTTCGGTGAAATTTTGCAGTCTTGGCGTTCAAAATAGGAGTAAAATTGCTGTCTACATCTGATTTCGAAAAATTATCCATAAAGCCCATGCAACGCTAGAGACATCAGCTATATATATTCTGTTCATATATATATATATATATATATATATATAAGATAAAATTCTAAGATATAAGCAAACAACTCCCCAAGGCCGAAGCAATGACATTGATGTTCAACTGCCTTATACGATCTAAATTAGAATACGCTTCTGCTATCTGGGCCCCATACCAGCAAAAATACACAGAACTATTAGAACAAATTCAAAAAAAAAATTCTAAGATATCTTTATATGAGAACGCATGGTGAATACCCACCACTTATGCATCACATAGATTTGCTCTGCGAAACGCATTACGAAAGTTTCCCATCTAGGAGAAATGGGACCCTTAAAGTAACAGCTTTTAAAATCATGAACTATTACATTGACAGCCCATACCTCTTGGAATGCTATAATTTTTTTGTACCGAACAACTACCGTCAGGGTCGACGCCACGACTTGCTCTGTATAACATTTCGGGTAATACGCCTCAGCTGTCCGGTACACTAATGTCTGTACGCCTCTGCTGTTCGGTACACTTATGTTTATACGCATCTGCTGTCCGGTACACTTATGTTTATGTGCCTTAGCTGTCCGGTACACTAATGTCTGTACGCCTCTGCTCTCCGGTACACTTATGTTTATACGCATCTGCTGTCCGTTACACTTATATTTATGCGCCTCAGCTGTCCGGTACACTTATGTTTATACGTATCTGCTGTCCGGTACACTTATGTTTATGCGCCTCAGCTGTCAGGTACACTTATATTTATGCGCCTCTGTTGTCCGGTACACTTATTTTAATACGCCTCTGCTGTCCAGTACACTTATGTTAAAAGTACTGTACTTTGTTGAAACATAAAATATACTTACTTTTTTAAACTGGCTTAATAAATTATAAACTATGATTAATTATATCTCATCCACCGAAGAATTATAACGATGCGTAAAATTGCTTTGAGACTACGTCGCATCTAATAATTTGAATTGGGTATTCAAAAGATTTTTAAACTGGTTGAATGTCAAAGAAAGAAGAGAGATAAGTAATATTCTTAATATCTAAAATTATATATTTTCTTTTTTCTACTCTGTTTTTAAATTCTGATTTTCCTCTTATTTTATTATTATTATTTTTACTATAATATATATATTTCTTTTTTTTTACCACTTATTTGTTTTTATGTAATTAGAAATTGTTAGTTACCAGCCTCAGAACAGACTTTGTCTAGTGAGGAGGGTAAGGAGAAAAATCATGTATGTACATAACTAATAATAAATAAACGCCCGGGTTGCCGGCACTGAAATTGAAAATTGAAAAATTGACTATTAAATATTGATTGAATTTTATATTAATGTTAATAAGAGTCATCAATGTTTTCCACCATGAATAATAAAGAGTACCTACCTAAATCATGTATATCAAAACTCATCGCTATCAAACTGACCAGATAAGCACACTGGAATGAAAGAGTTTAAAAAAATCGCTTTACAAGTAAAACTAATAGTAAAAATAAATCTGGACGAATTCGCCCGCAGTGTGTTCACTGGTCACAAAACAGCAATGTCAGCTATATCTATTGAAAGTTTCACTGAAAATTGCAATAAAAACACTGATCGCTGATGCAGTCTATTTGTATGAGTCTGTAATATCCTGTTACTGATTGCACACTGTAGCACTGCAGCATTCATTTATGAATGTTCTCTTTTACCGACACTTTTGCTATCAAATTTCCTTGCAATTTATTTTATTCGACTTTTCGATACATTTTAGTGGGAAAATCTGTGAGTTTGATTATAAACGGCTGGTCCCTAAAATACAACTATAAAATCATACAAAGCAGGATTAATTGGCTCTTTGTAAAAATAACAAGTGGTTTTTAACATAGCGTCTTAGTCGTTTTTTAGAAGAGCGTGATATACATATTTGTCATCGTAAATAAATAGCTTAAAATCTTTGTTCAGGGCCTCAAAAACCGTTATGAAATCATAAATCATAATCGTAACAATTTGTATTTCTTTCACTATCTTAATTTTATCGGCAAAAGAAACTCTTGAAAGTAGCAACATTTTATTTATTTATTTATATTATTTTAGCCATTTCTACATCCAAGTTTATAAATGTCTAATTCATCATTAATTACATACATTACAATTATTTATTGCATCTGATAGTATTATTACGTTATCGTCTGGACGGTTACGGCCCTCTGATTGGTTGAATTCAAATCCTATGTTTCGGGTAAATTCCGCATAACCTTCTCGTAGCTCGTCTGCGGACAATATCAACCGCTCTGTCCCACAATTTTAACCGACCATAAGGTTCATTTCGGTTTGCAGGCGACCGGATTCAAAAAATTAAGACCTTATTTCATACTGAAATATTTACTAGTTTTGATTAATATGGCTCCTACAATCCAGCTTGAAGATATCAATTGGTACAGATTTTATGGATTCTGGCAGTGCATTAAAATATTGTATTCGTTTGAATAGTAAACTAGCTTTGACTTTCTTTGGTACCTTAATGTCCTTGTTGTGTTTAATTTTCTTTAAAAGGTATTTTGGCAATGGTTGTTTATTATTTTTTATGTATAAATATCATCGCATTCAATGTCAGCATCTACTTCACTGTTAGCCAATTTAGTTAACTTTTGAAAATCTATTTGGCTTATTATTAGTATTATTCTCATTTCTCTATTTTGGAGACTTTGCAACTTATTTAGTTCTCTGTCATTGCATATGAAAAGAATCGTTGAGCAGTAGTTAAAATTTGGAACAATAAAAAACTAACTAACCATCACGCCGTTTCCCCGCAGGGGTAGGCAGAGAGGACGGACCGCCAAGCAACTCGGTCTCGTCACACACTCCTTGCCTCATTAACATTCATACATCGTCTCATTCATACTCTTCTATTATTCTTACTCTTGACATGACCCGCCTCAAGTATCTGATTCACTTGGGCGTTCCATGTCTTCCTTGGGCGTCCCCGACTTCTGCTACCATTCACATTTTCATCATATATTTTTCTTACACTCGTTTCTTCGCTCATTCGCTCTACATTCAAAGACATTGCTACTTTCAAAACACTGTATTTCTCATACGCTCGTAGTATCCTTGAATACGCATCACAAGTGTGGAACCCAGGCTATGCAATACATAAAAATAGAATTGAAAGTGTTCAAAATAGATTTTTAAGGTACCTTAATTTCCGCTCTTTTCGATCTCATATCAGTAATGAAGACTCTGCAAAGTTCTTCAATATACAGACGTTAACTTTCCGAAGAAATGTAGCAGATTCGGTAATGTTATTCAAAATTACACACAATTTAATCGATAGTCCTGATCTTCTTCAACGCCTATTATTCCATGTTCCCAATCGCAACAGCAGACAGTCGCTTACTTTTAATCTCCCTCATTGTAAGACAAATTCCAAACAAAACTCATTTATCTACAGATCCACACACTTTTTTAACTTAAATTATAACCATATTGACATATTTAACTCGACTATACGCGACATAAAACAAAAACTCAATAGTCAACAAAACTCAAACTAGAAGTTCAATTCCTATATATTCCCGTCCTTTGCCTCTTAATCCTTATCCTATATTTCCCCCTCCTCCCCCCCACCCTCCTTTATTTTAATATTTTTAATATTTCCTAACTAAACAAGAAATTAATTTAAGAGAACATCTCTATGCCATTGTACACCATTGTAACACCATTAACTATTCATCAGTGGAAAGTTCATAATTGGCATAATTGATAATATTATTATTGTATCATTATATAATTAAAGATTTGCTGTCAACTTTTCCAAATAAATAAATAAATAAATACATGCCCAAACCATCTAAGCGTCCCTTTCTTAATCTTACTCATTACGCTTACATCAGACTAGCACTCTCCACATTTCCCACACTAATTCTCACACTAAACAATAATGGAGTAGTACATATAATTTATTATGATTGTATTTTTTTTTTATATAATTGTTTGTTCCATGAGAAAAAATATCTAATATAATATCTGTTAAAGTTCGGGCAAAGTGTTTTAAACTCTTACTTTATAATACTGTTATAATATGGGTTAAAGAACAATAATTGTAATAATTTGTTAAAATCTTGATTTCTGTGATTTTCATAAATTCTTCATAACAAACCAGGCCAGGATTTTTGGTGTATGAAAAATAACAAACGATGCAATGGAAATTACGCCATAAAACCGCAATTTTCACAGCAGGTTTGATAATATTCAGTTAGTTTTGCAGTTTATAGGCGCAGCTGACGGCCTTCCAAACCACAATCATGATAATAATTTATGACATTATTAATTTGGTCACTCAAAACAGGAAACAAAGAACCTAGTTACCCCACTGTTATAAATATAACATTCAATTACAGGTTTGGGACCTTCCACTACACTAAATTATTTTAAGGACCGGACGATTCCTCTGGGCAGAATTCTATTGATGTCCATAATATATATATATGAAATTCAGCGAACTAGTTGTTCTATGAACAGTAGGCCTCGCGTCCAAAAAATAATGTTTATATTATTATCTTATTTAATAAATCATAACTAAAATTTCCTCTGAAATCATAAGATTTGTAATTAGGTATTTAAATACATACCTATGTTAAATATTTTATTTTACATTGTTTTATTTTAAATCAGGGCTATATACAATTTGTCCGGAGAAATGTCACCACCTCAATGACGATTATTTTTTTCATGCCGATATAATATACCATAATATTGATTATTCCGATTTAACAGCTCGTAGTAGGAACCATGATCATGCGAACTCTGGGGGGATAAAAGGTAGTATCCAACAGGTCCACCATCTTAAACCAGAACCGGAAGGCAAAAAACAAAATTTACAAACAAATGAATTGCTAAATGGTTAAATATTAAACAGGACTTCGCCGCATTCAGTCAATAAATATGTGCGTACGTTCCATTTCCGGTTTAAGATGGTGGCCGTTTTGGTTAACGTTTTTTGCACCAAATCTTGCAAAAAATCAAATAATCGGATCCATTCTCGGCTTAAAATTCAAAATTCAAAAAATTATTTATTGCCTAAAAATACAGAGTACAATGGACATAGCTTATAGGTTACATCCTATTTCTTCCAGCTAACCCAACAAATACACATTATATTACATAACCCAACAATTACATGTTAACAAATGTATGTAAATAAAAAATAAAAATAAATTATTTATCACAATATTCATTGTTGACGTATTTTCATAATTTACCTGTGTAGAACTTATGTAAATAGGTATATATGTTTATTTTTTTCATATGTACATCGAAAATATGAAATCATATATTTATTTATTTGTACACGTCCAATTAGGGCTTTTACATATGATACAATTAAAAATACTTTTGATATAATCAGATAGTAAAAGAGATAAAACAATTAAAATATGTACCAAGTAAAAAAATATTTACCTAAAAGCAACAAACAGAGTAAACTATAGGATGCACATTCTTATAAATTTAGATACATTAAAAATTTATAAACATACAAAGCTATCAAGATAGGCATACAGATTTAATAACAATGTTTTTATAGGCTGATAGACATTCAGTACCGTTGGTGTTCATGTGATATTTATTCCTGCATGGTGCAGTCGGTTCAAAAAGAGTATATATAGATTTTCACAAATTATCCAATTATTATTATTATTATTATTAAGGAGAGGAGCGGTTTTAAGAGTTTATACAAATATATAAAACGCATATCAAATATGTGTGTGTGTGTAACGGTAAACTACAGATGTACATATGATAAAATTATTCCGTTGTTATTATTGTTGAGAATAGTTTGGGGCTTGATGGAGTCTTCAGAATAACAGACGCATGGTTTTGGTTGCACAAAACTGCATTTGTACTTTATTTAATGTTACGAGTTTAAATTTATTCCCGACCCGGGCAAAACACTTTTACAGGTGGTCAGTTGACCATAATTCCTGCCTGTTACTATTTTTTGGAGAGAAGAAGTGAAAAAATCCACTCTGCGAGGCTTTTTATAACCTAATCAAAATAACACACATTGACAATCTAATTATCCAAACAAATACTGTCATAGAAGCCAATGGTAATTAAAACACCTGTTTTAACAATAGGCCCTAGCTTTACTACTGACCGCTAGGTGCTAGGCAGTGCCCTGTAAAATAAAATGGTTGTGCACTTAGCTAATAACTTGTACATTTTAAACAAGTGGATTTCGACGTCTCTTGTCCTGGCTGCGGTAGAACAATACGATGCGTAACGTAAATTTAATTTTCATTCAAGTTGTAGTATTTTAAAATATCTGCTTTTGCTGTAATATAAATATCCTTTTGTTTTATGTACCATCTTTTTTTTCCTTTGAGAAAGCTGTAATTTCCAAGGCGGCCATCAATCAACACGGTAAATAACTCACGATTGAGTTAGAAATGCGAAGGATGTAAGTACTCGTATTTGCTTGCAGTTCATAATAATCAACGACCAAGATGGTTTGATACCGTTTCTTTAATTATCAGTTCATACTTCAAATAACGAGACCGTTCGAAACCTCTTCTGTATGTAAAACTCCCTAGATGTAACAACAGGTAATAGGATATTTCTTTGATGGAAGATGCTGGACTAGTGAACGGAAGCTTAGGCTAAATACTTGTACCTACGTATCTAGTAGATATGTGACTGGGAAATCCTCTTCCAACTTGCGCTCCAATTGCGCGTGCTAATTACTACAACGAGCTTGGCCCGTGGTAAGGTGGACAGTTTTCACGATACGTTACTTCTGTCGGTGGTTCTAATCTAATCCTAATGGATTAAACTCAGTTTTAATAATTGATGCGTTTTATTGATCGAGTTAATCGCCTACTGATACAGACTACCAACATTAAGCCCCGTTCCACATTATCCATTGCCGGAGTAAACCGAACTCCATTAGTCGGTGGTAGCCCTTACGGAATAAATTAATCCAATGCAATAATTTATTTGCGGATTATTGACACACATCGCTTTGTACGCCGGATTCGTTTCGTTTACGAAATGGAACAAATCGATATGATTTATGTACAAGGAACTTTGATCAGATTATTCAACGAAATATGTACCTAGTCTTTTTTTCCAATGTTTCCATCTATCGTCCTTTAAGGGTGTTCTAGGCCATTATTTAAAATTATGGAGAGAGGGAAGGTGAATTTAAGTATTACTTTTCTTTAAAGGGGAAAATTTCAAAATTATGCGAAAAAGTATTCGAATTCAGACTTAGAAGAGGTTATTTGAGGAAATTTTAGATAAGGCTTGATAGAAGGGAGGATGTTTGTTTAGAGGGGGAAAACCAAAAAAAAATGATCTAAAGATCTTACTTCTACATCACAAAAAATATAAAGTCAATCACGTGAATTTTAAAAAGGTGAGAAGGAAAAAAACAATGTCCAATCCTCATTTTAATAAGTGAGGAATTTTATTTTTGGAGAAATGGGGGAATTGTTCGAACCACGGTTTTGGTGGGATATTCCTTTGAAGCATAGTAATTGTATTTAAATGGAAAAATTTAATTTTTTTTTCGCAAATTTCGCGCTAACAATAGACTGACTCTACCGTTCTATTATAATAACACACATACATTATCACATTATTACTCACCAATCAGTCGATTACACATTTTGGGAAATGAACATGCCAACATCGGCGACATTTATTTCTTAAAATTAGCGCAATATAAACATGCACTCAAAAATTATTTTTCCATAATGTAACTTTATTTACGCAATATGGACATGTTGAAATGAAATGATGATATTTCTCATTGTTCTTTTTTTTGTCATTTTTGGTTGTGATACACAAAATAATTGTATGTTATTTTTAAGTTTAAAACTACTGTAATGTAATTATATTATTTTTCTTACTTTGCACTCTATTATATGTTTATTTATAAAAGGCAGTATAGCCGTTTATGTATTTAAAATAATCATATGGAAGATTTAGAGAGATACGGATTTCTCGGAATTTCTGAAGACAAGTGTTTTGCTAAGCCCAGGGTAATTTATTATCACCAGGAACAGGATTACATGGAGATGTGAGGTGAAAGCGCTTTATTAGCAGCAGACACACACCTGGACGGATCGGATGACGAACCTTGTGCTGGCACTATTGGTGGATGCGGTGGACTCTATCGCTGCAGCAACTGGTCCAGTTTCTTCAAAAATGCTTTAGTTCCATTAAAAAATACACTGTGAATTTTTTCACACCTAAAACATATTAAATAACAGAACAAAACGTGTTTTTAATAAGTTTCGGAGCTTTGCGGATTTTTTTCTATCGATCGAATTTCATACAATTAACATAAAAGTATAGAGTTAACGAGAAACTTGTTATACATCGGTAGTAATTGGGTATGCGGGGGCTTAATGTTTTTAATGTGTTAAAGAATGGACCCAGTTCCAAAAGTTTTTATCCCTTTATTTTCCAAAAAAATAAACAAACAACAAAAATTAAAATGCTCAGATCGAAAAAATATTTTTTTGTGTTTTCTATGTGAAGTAGGTTCACCAGCTTCGTGTGTTTTCAGACACCGTGTATATTTTATTCACTTCATATGTAAATTTTCAACACTATTGGACCATAAAAATAATTACCATGCGCTCCCAATGTAATTGAAATAAACCAGTTAAATCGGTCAAATCGAAGTGTGCCCTATGCAGTCGTGGAATCAGAATGCTCAATTAGACTACTGGATTCTAGCTACTGGGTCCTAGACACATCAAAATGAATGTGTGGTGCGTAAACATTGATGTAGGTGTAATAAGTCAACTACATAAATGTTTAACTAAATGTGTGTAAAGGATCAAATGCTTGGTTTTTATTTTTATATTATACGAGCGCTAGACGCTTTCTTTAAGAAAACCATGCCTTTAGTCTGGTCAAGCTCTTGGCCTCTTTCTCATGAGGGATTCATAGGGACTATCTTAATTATGATTTTGAGGTTATTATTTAATAAGGAATTTGATTTAACAAAGACAAAGACTAGTTAGTCCATTACACTTATAAATAATACGTAAAAACAATATATTATCAATCATTCAAAATGTACTATAAACGTGAAATCAGGGAGAGAAAAACTAGATGAATTTATAGTATGACTTGAATGCAGAAAGGTGTACTTCTAAAATGAAAAACGTCATTAAGGAGACCAAATCCATCGGAAGAGTCACAAGAAAGAGGGGAGATTTAAAATAAATTAACGCTTTCCTTTAACTGTCTCCTAAATTGCGCCACACTATAATTTTATTCGTTATTTCAAATATTTAACTAGAGCAATAAAGTAGCAGAGACATTTCTCAAGATTTCCTATGACAATCTCTAAAACGAGTTCTCGTAAATCCGAGATATGTCTCACCTGAAATGGGCTTTGTATTGATTTTCGCTCCGTTGAATCTCGATTTCCGTAAATGTGCATTTCCAGGAAACCAGATGAAGAGTAGTGTTCTGCAAAGGCATTTGCCAAATCACCCACTTGACAGATACATCTGCCTTCTGGAAGTTTGGAATTCAAATTTCCAGACCCCAGATTTGAACTGAGTTTTCCAGGTCATTTCAAATGCCATCGTAGATGAATGGAACCGCTGAAATAAGAAAACCCCCAGGAATAATATAACATTCCCAGAGCTGGACTTATAAAGTGAATTGGTAAATGTACACAAGTAGCTTTAACATTATATCGCTGGCTATCTGAGAATATACCAACATCGAGAATATATCAATATACGAACATACCAATATAAAACTTCGAAGAAACCGAAATCTTCAAGCCGTTAATATCCAGTCTCATACTAAATGTTACGACATAATTATTTTATTAAATATGTTTTTTAATCCGTTTCATTGTGACTGCTGATTAATAGGAGAAGTACAAGTGATTAATGGGATGATAAGTAGTAATAATGAAGTTTTATTGTGACTGCTTCCTAATCGGAGATATAAAAGTGATTAATGGGATGATAAGAAGCAATAATTAATTTTTAAGAAAAGATATACAAGTCTTGTTTTAAGTTCGTCTTTATTTTTCCGATTATAAAAAAAATATTGGCATAACTTCACATGCCTCTAAATAGGTACCTATTAACCCTTCAGTACTTTCAACAGTTTTGTTCAGTTTTCAAATGTTTTCTGCGTATTTCAAATGCGCTATTTACGTCTTAATTTTTAATTTTCCATACAAAATTATCTTTCCGGTGTATGCATACAAAATAAACATTAACTATCTAAATAATAAAATTTTCATATCAAACCACATTTTTAATCAATTTTTTACTTTAATCATAGAAAAATTGAGAGACCTCCATATTTCGAAAATACTTTCGTTTTTTTTGCGGGAATTCGGAAGAAAGCTGTACCTTCACTTTTATCTCGTTCATACAATAAAAAATATTTTTTAAAGTTGAGATTTTTACAATAGCGGTGCAAAATAAGAATTATTCATTTGGGCAATTTTTAGAATCTTAATAATAAATTCCAGTATAAATATTTGACGCAAACTGGAAAGAATTTTAATTTCTTTTTCTAACGTATGTGGTATTAATTAATTTATTTTATTAAAACCATTAGAATTGTATTCAGGCCAGTCTATATAGTATTATATTGGAACAGTATACATTGCTTTGCAGTATGAAAATCCCTTTCAATTCCACACAATTTATTCAAGTCACACAATTTTTAGACGCTTTTGTTCACTTGTGTTTAAAAAAGACGTAAATTTATGGCTGTCCGCAATATTCTTGTTTTCCACCGTCTGTTTTTTGTCGCTGAACAAAGCAGCGTGATAAATGTCTAAAAATATGTTCTTTTTTCCCGAATATTCCCACTGTGTCAGGTGTTAAATTGGAAAAACAGAAAGTAGTTACCTAGCTGGTGCTGGTGCTAGTACTGGTAACTACAAGCGGGCGTCTTCAAACTTTTAGTCCAGGTACATAAAGGGAAACATAAATAATATGAATTTTTATTGTCACACGAAAACAACTCGACGAAAAACTTTTCTTTGAAACGCGTGCAATGTTTAAAATTTAAGTACAATCAAAAAATGTCAACTTTTACTAGAATATCTTTACAAGTAAGTCCCTTTTGATGACCTCCGTGGTCGAGGGGTAAGGCTCAACTAGTAATCCGGATGTCGCGGGTTCAAATCCCGGTGTGCCCAAAAATTTTATTTCGTTTTGTTCCACAATTAATTTGTTTCACAAAGCACGTTCCAGATTGGGTGATACTCTCAGTATATCCCCGGTGTACCATTCAGAATTGAAACGTTGCTTGAAATGGCTTCAGCTGTGTTTGGTAACCAGATCTGAGTTGCCAGGTACTTCCTCACCTTCCTCATTCCCGTCTCTTTTCCCTTCCAACCACTTTCAGCCTCACAACATACCCCAATTGGGGATACCATGGTCTCACTGGTTTCAGACGGTTGTGAGCAGTTGGGACCCTTTTGCGGTATTCACATAAAAAATGAAGTAAAATAATAATTTCGCAGTGACTTTGGATGCTTAATTTTTTCCTAGTAGTTACCAATATGGAAAATCTTCAATTTTGCATTTCTCGTGTAAGCTTTATCATCATATCATTGCTCTTTATAATTTAGGTATATTCTTATATATATTTTGATTAGCTTTATCATCATAACATTGTTCTTTATAATGTAGGTACATTATTATATAAAGTTTGCTTAGCTGTCATGAAATTCTGCTTCACATTCATGTTACATTACTTGTGTATGCTTTATCATCATAACATTGATCTTAATGTGGGTACATTCTGGTATATATTTTGCTTAGCTGTCATGAAATTCTGCTACACATTCATGTTACATTACTTGTGTATTCTTTATCATCATAACATTGTTCTTTGTAATGTAGGTACATTCCGATATATATTATACTTAACTGTCATAAAATTCTGCTACATAATCATGTTACATTACTTGTGTACGCTTTATCATCATAACATTGCGATTTATAATGTAGGTACATTGGGATATATAGTTTGCTTAGCTGTCATGAAATTCCGCTCCACATTCATGTAAAAGAGATAAAAAAAGTGATATGCCATATGTTTTGAATTGCTTTTACAATTGATTTCCGCAAAAATTTTCTGTTTCCACATTCAAACATGTATGGAATGCTCACAGGGGCAGGAGGTTGGAAGTGTAGAACATAGGAATTGCCCGACCAAACTGAATTTCATGATTCAGGATTTCAGAGGGTCAGCGAAAATGAGGCAGTGGCCGAGGAAGCCACTTCAGCGGAATAAACTTTCAATATTGGAAAGCAAGTCCTTTGTTTTCAGTCTCGAGGACGGTTCAACTTCAGCAAACATTCGGAACAGTCGGTCCGTAACACACAAGTGCTGAATGTATGGAAAGATGCTCGTAAAGTGGATGCTCAATGCTTGAGGAGATTGTTAAGTGTGAGTAATAATCGATATTCTTGTTTTTAACTATTTACTCAGCTAACCATATTGTCTACTAGGAATAACATTATTTGAATTGTTGTTTAACTTCAGTTATTCTATAGGTCTGGGATTCTCAAATTTTACATTGCCGCAACTATTTAATGGACCTAACGGAAGGGATGATAATATGTATTTTAGAGGGTAAGTAACTCTTCCACCGCTGGCACTTTTATTTCATTTTTTAATTATTCTGAAAAAATATCTAGCCCCCGGCGAAAACGGTAACCATTTTTTTTCGTTACATGTCTCCTGGAACTGAATGCATTTATTCTGTTTGATGTATTAATAGGATGAATCATCAGCAAGATGTGACTGGTAGTAATATAATGTAAGCCCGCTAGACCTCGATCAATCAACAATCAATTGACAATATTCATTGATGGGAGGTGAAAGTCAAGTATTTATTACTGAAAAATTTGTGGGACTATTCCATATCCCAAGGTCCTGTCTAATATTGTAACCTTCATTTTTACTAACTTTCCTTCAAAGTCTTACCTATTACATGAAAGATTATATTATTAGACTTTGTGAATTTAACGAAGCTCGCAAGTGAATGTTTCAGTTGACTTCAACTAGTAGTCAACATATCATATATCGAAGTGAATTACATTTTAAGTCTGCTGTTTTGATGACAATTCATCATGTCTAAGGACGACATATTCTTCAGGTTGCCTAATTTTCGATGTTGGTTTCACATTTCAATCTACCTATGTATTACTTCGTATTCCACTTTCCAAAGAAATGTCTAAAGTAATAATACTAATAATTCATTCAAACCTCGAATAGGCAATGCCCAATTGGGGTCTGTTCTGAGGCTAAAGGTTGTGGGAAGAGGAAGGAGATGGGGAAGAGGAAGGTGGGGGAGTACCTGACTATTCAGATTTGGTCACCAAACACGGCTAAAGTCATTTCCAGCAACGTTTCAATTCAGAATAATGGTCTTACACCATGGCGATACTGAAAGTATCTTCCACTCTGGAATGTGCCATAACTATATTATATATTATTTTAAATGAATAAATCGTGAAATAACGCATATTCATCAAATAAAATTTACTTGCGCACGCCGGGATTTGAACCCGCGTCCCACGGAGTGCTAGTCGAGAGACTTACCCCTCGACCACGGAAGCCGTCAAATATATTTATCACGAATATAAAATATTCGATTACTAAAAATATTTATGTTCCAATGTTTGGAAACCTCTGATATGGTGTATTTTGAGGGTATTTGAGTTTTATGTTTACCCGCCTACATTATATCATTACGTGTTTCTATTAAACCCCAAATGTTGGGTAATGGAGAGAAGGGAAAATGGGCATGAAAGTTTTGAAAGTTTGAGAACCTCAACAGAACAAAAGCCATTTCAAATAACACTTCTATAGGATTGGTGGTTTTTCATTACTACAAAATATCATTTTATCGTGTTTAAACCTCAAGACCATTGTTCTATATTAAGACAATCACTAATAACTACGTAGTAGGTACTAATAATGAACAATCTGTTTTCTTAGCTACAGCATGAGAGGTTACAAATACAATATCACCTAACTTATTTTCCAGGACACAATGAAAAACGTAGTAGTAAAAGACGTACGGCGTCTTTTACTTGGCTTGTTGCGTCTTGTTCTCATGGCTTCAATACTTACCTAACGGGTACGAGTGTAGTTCCGTTTGACCAGATGTGTTAAGTCAAAACTTCATTGGTACTTTTTTTTTTTTTTTTATTAAATTTTTTTATTACTTTCGAACAGTTTTAATACACATGGTAATGAAATGAATATACAAAAATACAAGAACTTCTATAATAATTCATCATTTTTTTATTATTTAAATTTAAGATTATACTTATAATATAAGGATGGGATGTTTTTAAGTTGATTTTCAAGTTCTGTGAAGGTTCTATTTAAGTTCTGTTATTATATCATCACTGGCCGGTTGTTTAACAAAACTGAAATAATGGCAGAACTTAAATAGAACCTTCACAGAACTCTAAAAAAAAACTTTTTAATTTGATGAATTGTTCGAATTCTTTGAAACAACCCGTCCTAACTATTACAAAAAGTCTTTATTCTCTATGTGGAATTATATAAAACGGTGTTATAAGCGAGAGATAAAATGTCACATAAATATTATGTGACTAGTGCAGTTCTTGCCTATTTGGATATTTTGCCTATGGTGTTTTTTTTTAGTTAAGCAACTTTTTTTGGGAAAGACAAATTGGTTTTTGTTTATGGTCACTTCCTCCCGGACAGCGATAGGCTGGCTGTACGGAAATTAGTCACTTACCATGGAGGTATTTTAATCTGAGTAAATCATGTGAATCCAAGTTGTTTTTATCTTTAACAAGGGCGCGGGGTGTTTTTTCCTAACACGAATGGTTCGTGTACGGTATTATTTTTAGTGGATGTTATGTGAATCCCACTTTTTTCGGTGTTGGCAGTTGGCTTTTTTGTGGAAATGTTTTTTCGACTTGAAATTGTAAAGTGATTGGTCCTGGATGTGGCTAGAATAATATGCTTGTTTAACCCCGCATCGCGAAGTCACGGATTGCTGATGGTTCTTCCGAAATCTTGTAAAAAAAAAGTCTTGGAGACTGGTTGGACCACGTGCTTTTCGGATGGAGATTCTTGAGACAGCTTGAGGCTAGAGACGCTCCTTGGAGGTGTAGCGTCCTTCTTCCCAAAGAGAAGTATGACCTAGGTTCCCTGGATTCCGCGCCGTCCCCGGTTGATGAGGTCGGAAGTTCCGTCCCGGGTCCGTTCCTCTCTACCAGAACCAAGTTTTCGTTCGCCATCCGGTGTTTTCCTACAATATTCAGCTTCGTTTAGTTAGCTTAATGTGTTCAGGAGTCCATCTGGTATGTTTATGTTTTGTATTCTTAATATTACATTGGTATAAATTTAATCCTAACCTTTCATTGGTATAAATTTGCACTCCCATGTTTTGTTTTTTTTTATGGTTACAATAGATTTTTCTAAAGTTCATCTTCTTTTATTTACTGAATTCCTACCTACTAGACAGAAAACTATTCCCATAATCCTGAGCTGTGGTCTCTGCTCTGCTGTATAAATTCCACTACATTTTGTGTTGCTCGTCTAACTATTGACATAGGAGTAACTTCAGGGCGGGCCCTATTCGGGAGCAATTGAAGCAGTCTAGGCGCTGATAATACCTAACACCTAGCAGTCCTTACACATTACCCTTGAGATTATTTTTCCTAAAAACGGCGCCACACGAAAATACAAATCATCAGAATATTATTGATACACTGATTTTGACAAGGGGCTATAAAATTTTATTGGCTCAGGGCTGGCCCTGAATACCTTCATCTTACCCCCTATCCAGACCCATTCGCTAGTGTAGTCGCAGCTACCTTATTTTTCTAATTATGCCCGTATGAAATGTTCCGCATTCTTTTTTTACCTAGCATGAAAGTTTTACACAGCGGGCATTGCGTATAAATTTCTGTTTTCACGATATGTGATAATTTATACGAATACTACTTTATAGATGCACGAACTTATATGTGCAGCCGAGTAAATACCTGATCTATTTCAAATTTGGGCCTATATTTTCATACAATATTGTGTTTACCATGATTACGAAATTCAAATGGTATGGCGATATTCAACTTCATCTCTGGTTTTCACCATTGAAGTAATAATTTATTTATTTATATATATATACGCCTAAAAAGGCTTTTACATATGTATTATACAGGAGATATTGACAGTAAATAGATGTAATCCATTTTAAGGAAGGAAAAAAAATAACATAAAGTAAAAAAGAAATTACAACAACATTACATATAAAACAAATCATTAAAACTAATTTACCAAAGCTACTCTAATTTGTAGGATTCAACAAAGTGTTGATGTAGATTATGCTTAATTCTATGTATGGAGTCAATAAATAAATCAATTACACCCCCATACTTGCAATAACACCCCCATCATGTATTATTTCATAGTGCTTTCATACAAACGAAGTATTGAATTCCTAAAATCTAAGTCTAAACTAAAACTTACAGAATACCGGACCATCCCAACCTCTGACAAATGGTATGAGAGTTCTCTCATAAAATCCTGACTTTTGTAATCTGTTATTGGTGGAAAGTATAAAAAAATGCTGAAAACATGTACAAATTTCGGCGAAAATGCCCAAACACAGTTCTAAGAATGCTCTACTCCAACCATACTATCAACACTGAAAACCTCATTCCATTTCAGAACATTAAAAAGCTAGACTTATTAAAAAGGTACATATATAAAATTAATATTAAAAACGTGGAAGGTACATTTTATGGAGAAATCTTTTCATATTTTAAGCAGAGAATGAAAAAGAAAGCAGTTATTGCTAAGAAGACCTGGGCATTCGAATATCCAAGAAATTCATCCGCTTGAAAGATAATACGTTGAAGATTTAAAAAACTAAATACCTATATTGCGAAGCCAAGATCTACGTACGTTTGAAGGTTTTTGCCTTGGTAAATGTGTAAAATGTAAACTTATTTTATTTTTTGCAAAATATAATTATTAATATGACCTCAATAATTAATCATCTTTTTTCGTGAAGCGGTTTTAAGATATTTCGCATGTTTTATTGTTTTCTATTAATCAAACCAGTAAATTTTTGTATGTGGAGTCCTGGATCCCAGTGACAAATGTCTTAGCATCCAGTTGCGTTACCGAATTCATAGCCAAATTCGAACCGTTTTAATTTGCGATCTAAAGATGACTCTCATGAAATTATTCATGAATATATAAAAATTTTACGTATCTTTAAATTCCTATTCCACACTTTTAATCATTTCTTAATTTTCGATACATTTTTCTTCTTCCAGACATTTAATCTTTTTGTTACTCGTAAATCGTAAGAATATATATTATGAGGATATTATACACAGATAAAAATGATCCTGTTAAGATATTAACGTTTAGCTTAGTTCCTAGTGAAATTAAAAATTTACATTGATTAAACAAAAACAAATAAATATGTATATATCATGCACTTTAAGTATTAGAAGTGTAAATTAAAATTTTAAAATGCACCCTTGTACAGGGTTTTCCAATAAGAGGTGTTATTTTGAATAGCCCGCGATTTCGGTAGATGTTACTTTTGAAGCTGTCATTTTTTGACATTTGACAAGTAAAAACTACGTCATTAATAAAAATGGAACGATACGCGCTTTGACAACGTATTGAAATTATTGAAATTCACGTGAGTGAATCAAATGCAAATCATCTTGAGTGATGAGGCCCATTTCCACCTCGGTGGCTTCGTCAACAAGCAAAATTGTCGCATCTGGGGCTCGGAAAACCCAACAATTGTTGTTGAAAAGCCTTTTTATCCTCAACGATATATATTGTTTATTTATATTGTTTATACTCTACATAAATGATATGGTAAAAATATTAAAACATTGCAAAATAAGACTGTTTGCAGATGACGCACTAATTTATATTGCAGAAGATAATTATGAGAAAGCAATCAAAAAGATAAATGGTGACTTAGAAACATTGTCAAAATGGCTCAAACTAAATAAATTAAAACTAAATGTAAATAAGACAAAATACATGCATATAGGCAGAACAAATACGCATGAGGAACCAAAGGTTTCTATAAATGGAGAAATCATAAAAAAAGTGGAAGAAATTAAATATCTAAGTGTTATTATAGACTCAAAA
This sequence comes from Hesperophylax consimilis, assembly GCF_061612785.1. Classification (NCBI taxonomy): domain Eukaryota; kingdom Metazoa; phylum Arthropoda; class Insecta; order Trichoptera; family Limnephilidae; genus Hesperophylax; species Hesperophylax consimilis. Next base: position 8,972,041 of record NC_142840.1, on the reverse strand, counting down.
TTGAACTTCTCAAAAAATGCAGACTATACAATTAAAAAAATTGCAAAAAAATATCATTTCTTGGTAGAATCAGAAACAAAGTAAATAAAAAAACATGCCAGATAATATACAATACAATTATATCACCACACTTTAATTACTGTTCAAGTATTCTTTTTCTCTGCAATAAAGAGAAAATGAAAAAAATGCAAATACTGCAAAATAAAGCAATGCGAATAATACTTAAGCGCAACATATACACACGGATAAGAGACATGTTAAAGGAGCTGAATATTTTGACGGTGAAGCAAACTGTGTATTTGAATGTACTTATTTTTATACATAAAATTAACATAGGGATGATGTCTAAGGAACTGAAAAGAAAAATAAATTACAATAACGAGATACACGGACACGGAACGAGAAATTCTAAGCAAATTAGATTGCCAACAAGAAAAAACACAAGCACCCAAAAATCTCTGATGTACCAGGCCGTTCAACTCTATAACAAAATCCCGAAGGAAATTGCTGTGATAGAAAATATTAATAAGTTCAAAAATGAATTAAGAAAATGTGTCTATCTCAATTATTAATGTTTCTTTTTTGTGACTTTATTGAAATATTTAAAGAAAGATTATGTTTGCCAAACAATGTACATGTTTATATGTTTATAAAACTATTAGCACACACGAAGATGTGACCTAACTTAAGATTAATAAATAAATAAAACGTGTGACTGTTTGGTGCGGTTTATGGTCTTGTTATAGTCATTAGACCTTACTTTTTCGAAAATGAGGCTGGAGCAACAGTTACGGTGAATGGATTGCGCTATCGAGAGATAAATAATCATTTTTTATGGCCGGAATTAGATGGTATTGATTTGGACAACGTTTACTTTCAACAAGTCGGTGCTACCTGCCACACCAGCAACAAAACCATTGATCTTTTACGATTGAATATCAAAATAACACCTCTTATTTGAAAACCCTGTATTAGAGCACGTGAAGTGGATCTATTTGAAGTGTAATAAATAAATTTAATAGCATTTGAGCCAATGAGATTATAGCATCCTCAATTGGGGTACGTTGTAAGGCTGAAGGGGAAGGAGATGGGGAGGAGAAAGGTGGGGGAGTACCTGGCTATTTATATCTGGTCACCAAACACAGCTAAAACCATTTTAACAACGTTTCAATTCTGAATTATGTTCTTACACCAGAACGATATATTTTTTTTTTAATTCCTTTATTTTTCCCAATTTTTACATTAATTACATACAATATTATATAAATCAATAAGAATAATGGGAACCCACTAAGGCGCAGCCTGTGCGTGGGTAATATATTTAAGTTATAATTTTATTGTACCTAGAAATAAACAAATTGTGGGCATATAAAATAAAAACAAGATTACATTTTGTATTAGCGTTTTGTATAAAAAGTGTTTATAATAGTGTATAGTGAAGTTATAAGTGTTTAGTGTAATATATGGTGAATATTTTATGAGAAACATAAAATGACACAAATTAAATAAAAAAAGTTTCAACTGCTGTATCGAAAAGCCATAATTTTAATTCTTTTAAATATTGAGGAAGTTTAGTTATCACTTGAATATTTTTCGGTAAAAGATTGAAAGTACGAGGTCCAATGAAACTGCAGTGTGTTTGCATTTGTTTTGTGTTCGTTTGGGGAGTATAAAATACACTATTACCTATTTCTAATTTGGTACTGTTTTCATTTATTTCGAATTTATTTTTGTTTTTAAATATGTATTTCATAGTTTGCAGAATAAATAATTTACGGAGACAGAATAGTTTAGATTCTTTGTATAACTCATCCGTTGAAAATGTTCTTTTCTGACTATACATAACTTTGATGATATAATTTTGAATTATTTGTAAAGGTTTGATATGTGCATATGTGACGGCCGGCATAGTCCAGTGGTAACGCATTGGACTACCATTCCGAAGGTCGCGGGTTCGAACCCGGCGTGCGCAAATAAATTTTATTTGATTTATTTGTGTTATTTCACAATTAATTAATTAAAATAATATAAAGTATATTTGCGGCACGTTCCAGAGTGGAAGATACTACCAGTATCGCCCTGGTGTAAGACCACCATTCAGAATTGAAACGTTGCTCCAAATGGCTTTAGCCGTGTTTAGTGACTAGATCTGAATAGCCAGGTACTTCCCTACCTTCCTCTTTCCCTTCCCCACTTACCTTCAGCCTCACAACATCCCCCAATTGGGGATGCCATAGTCTCACTGGCTCCAGACGGGAGCAGTTGGGACTCTTGTGAGGTATTCACTATAAAAAAAAAAAATTAAAAAAAAATGTGCATTAAGCGCACCGCCCCATCCTATTATTTCGTATATGAGTGAAGATTGCACCAAAGAAAAATAAATAATTTTCAGTTTTTCAACATTGAGCACTTCTTTTAGTCTGTAAAATGTGTATGTAAGATATCTTAATTTACAGACGGTATTATTAATTTGTGACTGCCAATTTAATTTTGTATCAATAACAATACCTAAATATTTAATCTTTTCAACTTTTCCGAGTTCAAAGCAAGATGAGCATATTTCTTGATTACAGTCAAAGTTATGTATTCGAATTTTAAGGTTATTAGGGGGTATATTTTTACTATTTTTAGAAAAGGTTAGGTAAAATGTTTTATTATAGTTTAAGAAGAGTTTATTACATTTTAGCCATGATGAGACATATGTAATACATTTTGTTGCCTTCAAAAAAGTTTCAGGCCAGGATTTTCCATTCACTATTATTACTGTATCATCTGCGTAAGATACAATTTTACCAGGGATTATAACATCACATAAATCGTTTATGTATATTAGAAAGAGAATTGGGCCAAGCACAGTTCCCTGTGGTACTCCATTTTTTATTCCTGTTTCAGTACTATAAAAATCCCCTATTTTTGTTTTTTGTTTTCTGTCTTTGAGATAGCTAGTAAGAATTTGTAGTGTATCATTTTTTAAACCTATTTGATTCATTTTTTTTATAAGCAGATTGTGATTTACCGTATCAAAAGCTTTTCTTAAGTATATTTCACTATATTGAGAGTATATTTCACTCTGGAACGTTCCGCAACTATATATTACCTTAAGTGATGATATAACAAAAATTAATCGATTGAAATTTACTTGCCTTACAATTTAATCATGTTTGCTACATGGCCCTTTTTTTTCTACGTGAAAACCGCACAAAAGTCCCCACTGCTCCTGACAGTCTGGAGCCAGTGAGATTATGGCATCCCCGATTAAAGGATATTGTTAGGCCGAGGGTAGTGAGAAGGGGAATGAGATTAAGAAGAGAAAAGTTGGGAAGTCCCTGACAATTCACATTTGTTTTTTTTTGCATCTCAAGCAACGTTTCATTTCTGAATGATGGTCTTTCACTAGGGTGGCACTAAAAGCACACAATCAATATTAGTCTAGAATTATTCCCATTCATTATGTATTTCGATACTTCATTTTTAATTTATAAAATAATTGATGGATCGTACAACAATTGAATTTCTAAGAAAAAATGAGAAATTGCAGCACAAACACACATGTGAAAAGAGGAAAACAAATGAACTCCCCTTCTGAAAAAAAACTCAAAAGTCGTTGATGTACGGAGCAATGAAGATATTTGGCGAATTACCAGACGAGATAAAATATTTTAAAAAATTTAATTAAATTATGAAAATTTCTGATTAATTTATTATTTTTTTTTAAATAATACATATGTCTGAAAAGGCTTGTATTAGGTCATACATTGATATGTAACCATTAAAAATAATTTTAAAAATCAGGATCTTCCTCACCCGTATCTGTTGTGCCGTTGCCGTTGCTAGCGCATAACGCCGAGATACACTCCTCCTATGCAGAACTAATTGGTCTTTGCACTGAGATTTGCCACCGATAGTGCAGCCGGAAGACTGGCTATTTCCTCTATAGAATACCATATCATGATCCTTGCACCTTCACAACGCAGGGGGAAATCCCTGCAACGAGAACCACACAATTCAAAACTATGAATTAGTTTTAAATTAAACAATATTGTACTTTTGAAAGTTGCTATAAATTTGTGGTTATCCATTATAAATTAATGAAACAATTTAATATTGTTTGAACCATTATACATGTACGAGTATATTGATTTTTTTACAAACGCCGACCGGTTTCTGAAGAACCGTTCCTACCTCAAGGCAAAATAAATTGTAACTTATCATTACAAAACAATCCGTGAACATTTATTTCTTGAAGTGGGGGCGTGACTAGTGAAGAGTGGGGGAGAGAAGAGTAAGCGGGGAGTGGATGGACCTTACGGTAAAAGGGAACATTTCTAAAATACGACTTTAAGATAATATTTTTGTTGTTTATTATTAAGGGATATGTTTATTTCTAAGGGTTCTAAGTTATATATGTAAAATGTTTTTTCCTGTATTTTTTCAAAGCTATGATTGTTGGCAATGATGGTATGGTTAGGTTAGGTTAGGTTAGGTGAAAAATAACATCAGTCAAATGACCACCACGACCACGCCTACAGGACCATACCCTTTTCATGAAATTTTCCATAGCCAAATCGCAAAGTGGCTGTCTTGTGTCCTCGGTAGCCTCACGAATTCCATCTTTGCATAGACCTTCTCTTTCACGTGGCCCCAAAGGAGGAAGTTGCAAGGTGTTAAATCACAAGATCTCGGTGGCCAATTGTGATCACCTCTTCGAGAGATAACAGGGTCCGGAAACTTTATTAATGGTTTCGTTGCTTGTGTGGTACGTAGCGCCGTCTTGTTGAAAGTAAACGTTGTCCAGATCAATACCATCCAATTCCGGCCATAAAAAATCATTAATGTTAATATTCAAAATAACACCTCTTATTGGAAAACCCTTTACAAAAATTAACATTATAGATATCGCGAGATAGATATTTTTCTGTATAAACACCCGCTAAACTGTCAAAACAGTTGTTCAGCAGGTCAATTTCACAATATTAATAATTGACACCATTGACCCATACCTCAAATGGAATATACATACTCAGATCATTGCGAATAAAATTAGGAAAACAATACATTTCTTCACATCCGTAAGGAACTTCCTTAACTTACAAATTCTAAAAACGATTTATTTTGCATTAACCCAATCTATCATTGAGTATGGTATCATTGCATGGGGAGGGGGTACTTCATCAGCTCCAGATCCTGTTGAAAAGGCGCAGAAAACAATTATGAAAATTATTCTCAAACTTCCTCAAACTGCAAACAGTAACTTAATTTTCAACATAATGAGAGTATTTGATGTTCGACAGATCTATGTAAAAACTATCCTCATGCATCTCTTTAAAAACAAACACGTGCTTTACGAAAAAAAAACTAACTTTAGATTTACGCGTAATTCAAACAAAGACATGTTGCAAGTTCCAGCACTTTCTTCCACCTTTGGTCAACGTAGCTTTGGCTACTTTGCCACGAAGATCTTCAACATGCTCCCGGAAAATATTAAAGAGAGTCAAACACGGAAAGAGTTTAAAAAAAATGTTAAAATTTGGATTTATTCAAATGATCGAGCCTACACTGGTGCCCTCACCCACACGCCTTGTCATTGACAGTTATTGCAGTATGTACGGTGCTAAAACTTACTATATACGTATTGTGTAAATGCAAAAAATAATGAAAAGTAACCAAATGCCTTGTCACAGTGAGTTATTATAGTATGTATTGTGTTTAAACTTATTCTATCTGTATCTTCAATATGTAAACAATAATGTAACCTAAAATAATGGATTGCTGTATGGGAACCCATATTAAACATTTACATATTAGCAAACCATAGACAAAATAACCATATAATGAGTAAAACATAAATAAAACCATATAATGAGTAAAACAAAAGACATTACTCAAACTGTTGTATTTAATTCAACTATAACCGATCATTATACAACTATGCTTTCAATAAAAATAAACAAGTCAAATAAAATGAAGAAAAAACCATTAACAACAGAAAAAACAGAAATCAACTGGAATATCATTAAACATAATCTACAATGTACCGATTGGAAAAAACTGCAAAGTATGAACAATACAAATGATGCATGGAATTATTTCATAGAACTTCTTCAGAATAATATACTATCTAATACCACAAAAATTACTAAGAAAATCTCACACAAAAATGTACATATTAAACCATGGATTACACAGAATGTTATAAACTGCATAAGAAAAAGAGACGAGTTACACAAGAAACTTAAAAAAATTCCATACGATATACACATGTTAAGATACTACAAAAGATACAGAAACATTTGCAAAAAAGTTATTATGTGTACAAAAGAAACCTACTATAAGAAAAAAATTGTAGATTGTAAACAAAATCCCAGGAAAATGTTGCAAATAATAAATGAAATAACCAGTTCTAAATCTGCCAACGTTACATCAATTGACGTGCTGAATATAAACAATGTTCCCAGGACATACGCTGATAATCCTGACCAAATACTTGAAAACGTCAATAATTTTTTCATAAATATAGGATCAAATCTAGCAAAGCAAGTTACAAAATGTAATGAAGATGTACAAATAAACGAACCACCTGAGCAAGGAAATCAGCTCAATTTTAAACAAATTACAGCTGACGATATCAAAAACACAATTTCTTCTTTAAAATCAAATATTTCTTCGGGGGAGGACACAATCTCAACCAACGCAATAAAATATCTCTGTAAAGAACTTATCGAACCACTTACATACTTAGTCAACATGTCTATAACTAATAGCATATTCCCTACAGCCCTCAAAAAAACGATTGTTATACCAATATTTAAACAAGGATGTAAAAATGGCATAAACAATTACCGACCAATAAGCCTACTAAATGCATTTTCAAAAATATTGGAAAGAATACTAAAAAAACAACTCTTATCCTACTTAGAAGACAATAAAAAATTATCAAAAACTCAGTATGGATTTAGGGAGAACTTAAGTACTAGTGACGCCATAGAAAAAAATACCGATATGATCACTAAAAGTTTAGACAGTGGAGAAAAAACTTTGGCAATCTTCATAGAATTACAAAAGGCTTTTGACACAATAGATCACAAAATACTTTTTTCAAAACTTTCAAAAATTGGTATGTCATGTACAACACTAAACTTACTAAAAAGCTATATGACGGAGCGTACACAGAGCGTCCAAATTAACAAGAGAAAAAGCAAACCTCTCCTAATCAACCATGGAGCGTACTAGGTCCGATATTATTTTTAATATACATTAATGATATCTGTAACCTAGAAACAAGAGGAAAAATCATTAGTTTTGCTGATGACACAGTAATTTTATTTAAAGAAAAAGATTGGATAAATACCTACAAAGAAACTGAACACGGACTTGGTCTCCTGCAAAACTGGCTTAAAAGAAACTCCCTGACGCTTAATGTCAATAAAACAAAATATCTGACATTTTCTAAAACAGCCAGAGGGCAGCCGTCAGAGGACCTTAATCTCAAATTACATTCATGCCAAGGAATTTATCAAAAAAATCAAGACTTATCATGCCTCTGTCCCACTATAGCACACTCCAAAAGCATCAAATATCTTGGAATTGAAATTGATGATAATCTCCGTTGGAACTCACATATAGATGTAATTACAAAAAAACTAACCAGGTACCTATACTTCTTTAGAAACATTCGCAATATCCTCAATATAAACGATATTAAAAAAGTATACTATGCTTTGTGTCAATCACAAATAGAGTACGGAATAACTGGATGGGGGTCTGCTTTGAGCACTCACACAGAGCGGCTCAATATAGCACAAAAAGGAGTATTAAAGACTATACTGAAAGTTCCGCTTAGAACTCCGACAGAAGAAATATTAAAAAACTTCAATGTTTACAATGTACAGAAACTATATTCAAAAAATATTTTATTTAAACTGAAAAAAAACATATCCGAATACTCCACTGCCCAACATAAATACACAACCAGGGCAAAAAGCGAAAATATCCTGATTACTCCCAGTTTGAACACATCCTTTGGACAGAGAAATAATAAATTCCATGCTATAAAATTGTTCAATGCTCTACCAAATGAAACCAAAAAATTAAACGAAATGAGTATATTTAAAACAAAAGTCAAAACATGGCTTAGAGATCAAAGTAATAATCAACTTACAAACATTATGAAGACAATGTAAAGACAATATAAAACTAAATACAAAAATTTAAGAAAAACTACAGGCCGCCTCAGAACAGGAAACCCTAGTGAGGAGGACTGTGAAAAAAATACAAAAAATATACTTATATTATACTTTAAACCTACATAATGTACAAATTTTGCTATTGATATTAATAAAAAAAAATAAAAAAAATAAAAAAAATGGAAAAATAATTAACTAAAAATTCTGCCTCAATACAGGTTCGCCTAGTGAGGCAGGTTATGCACAACCTAAAATATAGTATATTATGCCATTTCTATATAACACTCTTACATTCATATATATTTTTCTTATATTAGAAACTGCCGTATTATTGTAACATTATTCTTTCAACAATTTCATTGTTTCTAACTGACATATAATTATACAACTTACTAATGATATATTATATATATTCTGTAATTTTTTGATGAAATAAATAAATTTTAAAAAAAAATTACAAAACAAAAGTACCCATGTAACGTCACAATAAAATAGATACATAAGAATAACATTTCAAGGAACTACAATATAAAGACACATACAATACATAGACAGATACATATAAGACAGTCAACATACTCATAAGACAGACAAGTCAACATACTCATAAGCATGCACACACTCAAAGGCACACCATCATCCTTAAAACATATACAATGAAGAACAGTCATTTCATTTTAGATTATATTATACACCGGAATAACTTAGTCAATGGTTCTTATATTTAGCGTTCTTCATAAAATTGCCGATTTTATTTTTTGTATAAAAAGCTGATTTAATATTTGGGAGCATTGAACATTGAACTGAAAAATTAGTAATATTAAAAATAGAACTCCATTTTTTATTTTTCCGACTTTATGTCCGGGTTAAATCTTCCCCATAGGAAAAACTAAACCCTTCCACACACTATCATCTAGTCAATCAACATTATGCAAGTGCATTATATAAGCAAAATAAATACAAAACAATACAAGAACAACACGTCAACTCACCAGAGATCAAATGGGAAAATAATTCAAGACTCCAGATATTTTCATATCAGAGGGTTCGGCTCGGTAGAACTCCTAACAGGGCCTATAAATCCTACTGATCCCTCAGCATAAACATTTAAAAAATCTTTCGTTATCCTACATGTATTCAAAATGACCGACTTTTGCATTTTTATATATAAACTTTTCGATAGATCTAATACACCTAAATTTTTAATGAGAAATTTATAGCATTTATAAGTATTATTTTTTTGAAATTTTGTTTATTTAAGATATGCTTTACTATATGAAGTTCAGTTTTTAAATCTCTCAGCTTTAAAGATTACAATCCGTTTGTTAAGATAGTTAAGATTAAAACGGACCACCCGTTGCTGTACAGTATCAATCATTTTTTCAAGTATTTTGGAGCTCCAGACCAGAGGTGGCTGCCAAATTCAACAGGATTAACAGTTGTGAACTGTTAAAAAATATAAATTTAATAGTAATATTTTATTCCGATATCCGCTTTTGGGGTTTTTCCTGTCGGTTGGTAGTAAGGTGGTGTTGGTCTATTAGTATGCCACGACTGCGCAACGTAACAGGCATGTACACACCCTAGCTACTCTCCTTATCCGCACTCCACTCTGTAGGTACACTGAAAGCAATTGCTATGCAAATATTGCGAATAATTGGGACCAACGGACCGTCGTAATATGCACCTTCCTGAAACTCCATCAGTTATTGATAACTAAATAACATCCAAAGCTAACCGAACCGTAAAACGAACAACTCATTCAATTCTGAGAATTTTCATATTGACTCGTTGTCACTGTCACATAATTATTTTCTGTAACACATTAGATTATTGGCATGTTTTTTTGCTTTGATGACGTTTTGGGACTTAACTCTAAAATGCAACAGAAAGCAGGTATTTATTACATCTCGTGAATAGTACAAAAGTCCATCAATACAAAAAATTATTTCTATAAACGGTTATTCTCCTGTCTGGAACCCACATTATAATATACATGTACAAGCTGTTGAAAGAATACAAAACAAATTCTTACGTTTTATAAATTTTAAAATTGGTTTTCCAGCAATTGTGTTAAACTAAATCACTTTGTTAAATTATATGAATATGCTCAAATTGTCAGACAGAAGAATTTTCACTGAATTGCTATTTCTATATAAAATTCTAAATGATTTAGTTGATAGTCCGGAATTGCTAGAATTGATAAGCTTTCGGATTCCACAACGTAATATTAGAAGTCAGGATTTATTTCAGTGCAGAAACTCTGGGACTATCTACCATATGTATTCTTCTTTGCCCAGAATACTTGTTGAGGTAAACAATTATATCAAGTCAGTTGAAATCTTCAATTTATCTTTAAACAAATGTAATATGTTGTTAATGAAGCAATTCAGTTATGTACAATAAATAATGTATATATCTCAATATTCTCATGTAAAAGCCCCGAAAAAGGGAGTTAATAAATAAATAAAAAGTAAATATTTTAAATTCCAACAATTTTATAAGGGATCGGCGTTCTTAAAAGTCAATAATACGTTCAGTTACTTAATCTAAATGGTCCATATCTTTTCTGTTTTTAATGATGACTCTAAATCTCCAGACTCTCTTTACTTTCGTGTATGTATTAACATTTACCACAATAATTCTAATGACAGAATATTTCATTAAATTTCAAACCAATGTTAAATATTTAAGTCCAGTGCATTGCAATAATTGAATCTCTCAAAAATATCATCAAAAAATATTTCGTACATTCCCTTATTTTCTCTGACTCTCATCCCTTCTAAAAATTTAAATCCAGTCCTCTTCTTTATCCTGATGATCTCTTTTGTTCTGTGATCTCTCCTTGTTCAAGTGCTGATAGCTCGTTTCTAAGCTCTGGAAAATCCGTAACTCTGATTTGGAGTCCGGGAAATGTTGGCATCGTGTTATTGTTAACTTCATAAACCACTCCCCCCTAGCTAACATTTTTTTCATCCTTAAATATACAGATATATTCCGCAATATTTAGGCATAATATTGGCACATTTCTAGTTAATCCAGGGGAGCCTGCTATGCCTGAATACATCCCATCAAAACCGTGGTTTGTCCAATGCCCCCAATGCAACAAAAAAACCTCGCTCATTCAAATGAAAATTCGACACTGTTCCGATCCCTCTAACCTTTATAAAATTCACGCGCTTTTTAAAATTTACTCCCCAGATTGAACTTTCTTTGGTCCAGAAGTGGGATCCTTAGATCATATATTTTTTTGGCTGTCCCTCTCTAAAAACATATCTTCATATTCATTTTAAACGGTGGCCTAGGTGGCCTTCAAGGGTAAAAACTGGAAACATTAGAAAAAATACATATTTTATTGCATGAAATATTATTATTAATATTGTGTTCTTAAAAAATGTGTGATTGTTATTAGTCATATGAAATATTTATTTGTAACATAAAAATACTAATCTATGTTAGTAAAATACAGTTATTGTGATGATATAACTAATTATTTTTTAATATTTTTTTTGGTTCTTGTTATACAGCCCTGAAGGAGATACGATTTTGCAAGATTTTAACTTATGCAATGTGTCGTATTATTAAGAATAGGAACCTATATTGTGTTATTATTAATAATTTTCCACTACGTAGTTACTAATTTTCCAAATTACGTTGTTTTTTGTTAAAATGTCCAAAAACAATACTTTGCTAAAATAAAATTGTGATGCCATGTATTAACAGTTTTACTCGCCGTCTTTTTTAGAAGAGACAATACCCTAAAATAATAAAACGACGTAAGTGAAGCAGTCGTACACAAAAATATATGATGCGCGGCCATTGTATTGGACAGTATTGGACAGACTTTGCCCTATCAAATCTCTTAAATAACGTGGGAATCTTAACACCATGCGACATTGGAAGTGATGAAGTTATGTAAAAACAATATTCAAAGTGCAGCCCGACGCAATGGAGGAACCTACGGTCGACTTTGCCCTAGCAGGCCTATAAAATCGATCTTTCCGTGGGGTTTGTTTTAATTATTCCTGTAAACGTATTACATTGTCTAGAAACATTAAATCTGGTGTTTACTGCTAATTGTATGGTTGAAATTCGTTTTATAAAATTCAAAACTTTCTACAAAAAGTATGTTAGTGGTAAGGTCCTGTTTTTATTAATCTTAAACATAAATAACTTACATCCGTAGGGATTCCTCTAAAAACATTTGAGATTTTAGTAATACGTTCATCAGAAATAATTCAAATATGAGCGTCGAGCAAACCCACGTTATTAGAGTCTTATGTCGCCAATGCGAAATAAAGATATGAAAATGTTTTCTTGTGCTAAATTCTTCATACAAAATCATTTTTTACTCAAACAATCACAATAAATAATTATGTTTATTATGATTGATACGACATTATTTTCTCTCCGTAAAAATTTTCCTATAAATAACTATTTTTTGTGAGTTTTTAGAGCTGATTAATAAAGAATAAATAATAACAACACAAGAAATGCCTTTTTGGCGTATTTCGTGATTCACATACATATTTGCATTCAAAACATCCGTTTCCATTGATATTTGTAACGAAGACACTTCTAGTTTTCTTCTTTATTCTATGATGAATAATGATAACATTTTGCTGTCTAAACGCATTTAAATTCAGAAATGAAACAACGTTGAAAGAGAAATGTTTTCTTAATTTATGTTTGAGAAATGGCGACGGTTGACGTGGAATTCTTCTCAAAAAAATTAAGCCTTCGGTTTACTAAAATAATTACTTTCCCATCGCGTTCAATTCCAAGTTTTCCATTGACGTCTGTTTTTGCAAAACTTGTTTCATTGTCTTTTTAATTACTTTTGTTTGCCAACCGCCAACACTCGGAAAGTGCGAATATTTCCGAAAATTATTGCGTAGCTTCTTATGTTATTTCTTCATATTTATAGTTTTAATATCGCCAAAGTTCCTAAGCTAGTGATTAATGGCCGGTGTCTACTAAACTCGAGACCTTAACATTAATGCGTTCTGTCAAAAGTTTAGCAGTTTTGCCCCAAAATTGCGACACAACTTTCCAAGATGGCGCATTAAAGCTACCGCAGGAAAGTGAGCATCATGTCCTTGCTGTCTTCAAAGTCAAAAGTCAAAATAATTATAGATTTTCGCTTACGCGAGTCACCTTCTCGCCTTCATTAATGTGAAATTTACAGCTTGGAAGATCGTTAATTTAAAACTTAGAAAACATTTATGTTTATCTTCCACAAAACCGTTTAAAATATATATGTATAAAAATATTATCTTCTACCCTACCAAAATTTATATAAGATTAACTTTGCTAATTTTGACATTGTTTACTCTTCATGTTTCCCAAATAAGTACTATATTAAACTTACTTCAGTTTTTGGGTAACATTGGCCCTTATAAGGTTTATTAAAACCTCAAAATTTTGAACTTACGGTACCACCAAAAATCTATCACATAGCTCTTATTTAAAACTTTAAAATCAATCATACAGCAAAAGTTATTTGCACACCAAACAAATACTTACTTATCAAAAACTCTTGAACACCTTTTGTTGTTATTTTATTCACTTTAGATTTATTAAATAAAGTAAAGAACTCAAATATGCTTTGTGATTTTCAAAATTGGAACTGACAATTGTGTGAATTCACCCAAGCGCTAAAGTAACGGATATAAGTATTTTTGTAAAAAAAAATTCACTCACGATTCTCATCCATAATCAGAAAATTACTTTCTATATGTTTAGTATTGATTGCATAGAGAGGGTTTTGAAATTTCACAGGTGATTTTCAAGTTAACTAATGCTGTTTATTAGAAAGGAAAAGGTCTCTCTAAAAGAAATGTAATTCTATTATAAAGAAAATAGTCATCCCTAGGAATACATTTTATAAATTCTTTCACCTTCTTAAAATCTACAATTATAATATTCCATGATTTTTTCACGGATGACCGCTAGTATTAAATAATTTGTACTCTCTGTGAATAAACAGAGAGTACAACTTATTTTTTTGTCGGATATTCATCTGACTTTGAGGCGTCTACAGTCTACAGTCTACAGTCTGCGTTACCAGCCCCCAGGAAAGTTGTCACCTCCGCAAAGCTTCCGTCTGGCCACTGCCGGAAACTCGAGCAAGGGAAAATTACAAGCAGTGGGTAGGTATTCACGTTCATTATTTACAGTTTTTTATCAATTTAGTCAGGCAATATTTACAGGTTTAAATGTGTGAATTAATGTTTGTGTAATTTGATTGCAAATAAAACTAGTCTTTTATCTGCTTTTGAGAACAGTATTTTACTTTCAAATACGTTCAAAAACAGCGAATGTATCTGGAATCAAATTTTATGTTAAAATATTTTAACAATAATCTGATAATAATATTTAAATATCTGGAATCTGTTTTCTGACAGTTCTTCTAAAAGCAATTCATTGTAAAATGTCAGAGGCTTTAGGGGTTCAGTAAATTAAATATGTGTTTTTGCTGTACTTCATAAAAAAAATATTCATTTAATACAATACTAATGGGTCCACGTGTTTTATAGTGCTCCCCGTTGACGCTAGACTCTAGGGTACCTCTATCTTTATAGTGGTGGTATTATTCATGAATTGTTTCGCAACTTGTAGGGTTCCTTCTTACGTTCGTGTTTGTGCAACATACAGTTCACAAACTGTAGGTGTGTTTGTGTAACATACAGTTCAAAAACCGTAGGTATGTTTGTGCAACATAGCAGTTCACAAACTGTAGGTGTGTTTGTGCAACATAACAGTTCACAAACTGTAGGTGTATTTGTGCAACATAACAGTTCACAAACTGTAGTTGTGTTTCTGCAACATTCGGTTCACAAAGCGTAGGTGTATTTGCGCACCATAACAGTTCACAAACTGTAGGTGTGTTTTTGTGCAACATACAGTTCACAAACTGTAGGTGTGTTTGTTCAACATAGCAGTTCACAAACTTATTTTTTAATTTATTTTTTACTATTTTCTATGTTTTAACATAATTGTTGTGTGATTTAAGTCTTTTTAGTCTGAAAAAGCGTAATTTTTTTAAAGGAATATGACTTCAGATATTTCGGCTTGATGTTCAAAATATCGGTTAGTATTCATAAATAAATTACCTGCTTTTAAAATATATATATATGTATTGTTATGGACCGCGTGGGACGCCAGTGCTGGCTTTTGCAGCGTCAGTGGGTAGAATCATGGGACTCTAATTATTTTAGCTCAGGTTTGGGTCTGCAAAAAATGTCTTTACACGGGGAACATTCAACAATCTAGACTCCACTTCCCTCGTCAAATGAAACTCCTATGGGAATGATTAATGAGTGTATTTACAGTCAACAAGTACATAGAATAACACAAAATGGGGACACAATATACATCCTAAATTATTTCCTGGCTGATTGAATCGAACAATCTCTTTCCCATATTTGCTCTGTCTGGCAGACGTGTTTTACAGACATTAAAATAAGGCACATAATAGGGCAAAGGTTTGGTATACGCTTACATGAGTTGAGGATGCAGGAGTTGCGAGGCCAGCGAGGTGTTACTCCCAGTCATTGTGGAGTGGTAACCAAGGTTGTGATCGTCTCCACGCGCAAAACGGGCGCGTGCTAGACTTTGGTAATGTTGCGGAACCGGGGTCCGGCGCTCAGCGTCCGAGACCGGTTTTGTAGTTGCAAACCGCACGTGTTGTTGAGACCAAGGCTAGAGTTGGAGTGGCGATGCCTGCCTATCTCAAAAACCGTTGGGGTTTTAGCGTTAATGTGCAGTAGGATGTACGCCGCTCTGTGCTGCCAGGTTCTGCTTTGAATTTATTTTCACGGGGTTTTTAAAATGCGTTTGAGAGATCTGCTTCGGGACAGTATATATATGTATTCGTATGAGACTGAGATATTTATCTTTTATTATGTAGTTTGACTTCAGTCTTTTGTGTCAGAAAAAACATTTTATTCCTGATGCCAAAGGTCAACTTATCTATGGTAGAAACATTTTTATAAGAGTAAGAGAAGGTTCTTTGAATCTATGACTTACGCCGTATTGTCATAAGTTCGTAGGACAAATATCTTTTTAACCAAAAAAACACCACGTTAGTTAAAAACACCAATTTTCATATGGATACCACCACCTCGATTTAATATTTGACCATGCACTTTTTTTATATTAACCCCACAAAGGAAAATAATTTCCCTCTGGGCCAATTTCATCTTCGGGGGTCGGTCTGGAGGGTCTTGAAGAAACTCATTTTGTAATAAGGAATCACACAGGTCGACAAATCATTTCACAAAGGTATTGAACTCAAGAACAAGTCGTAGTAAAAACAACCCATTCACATGTGACAAATGTCAACTTTCTACGAATATTGGGCGCGCGTTTGACGTGTTTCCTGACGGTTACTGGTGCTGAAAAAATCTATAATGCTTGTTCCTTGGATCATTTCCAATAAAAATCTGGCTAAACAAGGACAGCATTGCAATACGTTTGTTAACATAAGAGAATTTTTCAAAGGACCGCCCGTCTCTACACAAAGACAAGGGTTTATTCAGGTATTTTAGGGCTCCGGGCTGCCAAATTCAACTATTTTCTGACTTTATACTTTTATCCCTCCCATGAAAGATTTTTTTGTATTTTGGTTCGCTTTGCCACCTTTCTCGGAAGGCGCTTAGTTTTCCTTTCTATTTTAACCTATAGTCACCCCGGGCTGGTTCTCGTTAGTAAGCAAAGGGGATTAACGTAGAGGAAGTAGGCTTTGTTCCTGATCATCATGCCAACTACCTACAAGTACTTACGAAAATACCGAAGCGTTTTTTGCTTTCAAGGCAACAAAGCAAAGCTTTGAAAAGTTATTTTTGTTCGTTGTAAATATTATTTTATAATAGCGTTTTATCAGAGTAGGTAAATATCGTTTTAATGAGGTACGTCTTAAGTGTTCAAATACCTGAAAAACCGATTAAGTTTTAAAAAAATTAGGCTTTATGGTGAAAAAATATTTTTTTTGTTGATTCCTAATTTTTTATTAACTTTTTAACTAATAGAAAAAATAATGTAGTAGTTATAGTCTGACAGAGGGAATTTTTTGCTGTTTTTTAAATAAAGAAACTACAGCATTTCAAATTTTAGTTTAAATTTTGAAAAAAAGTGTTCAGAAGTCCATTTTTTTTGGATATTGGAGAAAATATCGATGAAATGGTTTGACAAATTTTACTTACTTTTAAACAATGCTGTTGATGTTTTTGCACCGGTTTCTAAAATCACTGTCATCACATACACAAAATAGTTTAGTAAAAATCTTAAAAAAATAATTAGAGACAAAAAAAATACTCGTAAGGTGTACAAATCATCACGCGATCTAAGAACGACTACTAATAATATGTCTAAGTTATGTTACCTAAAGTGCATCGAAGTACGACAAAATGTCGGCTGTTTATCTTCTGAACATTTGTGTATTTTAAAAATGCTTAAAAATAATGAATCTGGCATTCCCTCTTACATGTATTTAGATAATAAAATGTCCGATAATCCCCAAGAAGTAGTTTATCTCATCACTGAATTTTTCAATAAAGTCCATGAAACTCCAAATGACTCTCCATTGTTAGACACTCCATCAACTAATAATGATAACAAGATCTAAAAATTTAGAACCCTTGGAATAACGGGGAATATTTTGAGATGGTTCGAAAGTTATAATATATGACAAGAGAAAAATATCGGTTAAACTCAATTCACACTTTTCACACCAGTTTGAAGTCTTCACTGGCGTTCCACAGGGGTCTCATTTGGGAACAATATTGTTTTCCTTGTTTATCAACGACATGACTACCTTGTTTTTGATTGAGTTATGATAAGCCTATTTGCTTATGATCTTAAAATTTGAAAATCTATTACTAATCTCAATGATTGTTTTGTGTTACAAGTAAATCTTCTGAGGTTACAAAAGTGATGCATCCGTAATGAAATATTTCTAAATATTGAAAAATTTAAAACTTTAACTTTCAAATCAATCAATATACCATCAATAACATTCTTCTAAAAAGAGTCGAGCAAATTAAGGACCTTAGTATTATTTTTGGTCAAATGACATAGCTGCATCAGCAGCACTACCAACAAGTCCAACTCTCTGGCGTCCACGAGCGGTCAACATGGCCCCGCGGTGTGGGACGACCATCCCACCATCGAGGTCATAGCCGACAGAGAGGGGGCGAATGGCGAAACTCTGGCGCCATAAAACCAGAACACCCCAGCTAAGGGAAGGAAAACCCCTACAGAAAAACCCTCGCCTCCAGTAAGGGGTTGGGCGAGTGGCTAATAACCACTCCCTGTAAAAACAACATTATTACGAAACCGGAAACTAAGCCTCGGACAGCAAAAACACCCGGCAGACAACTTGGCAATCGAAATATGGACTTGAGAATGGCAACATGGAATGTAAGAACGATGTATAGAAGTGGGGCGCTCGGAGAAGTACTTGGAGAAATGGAAACGTACAACATAGATATACTAGCAGTGCAGGAAACTAGATGGATAGGCACTGATACATTTGATACTAGAACGCATACAATAATGCACAGTGGCAATGAAAAACACCATGAGTTCGGAGAGGCCTTCATCGTTAGTCAAAGATTGAAGAATCAAGTAATTGGTTTTAAGGCTGTAAACGAAAGAATATGCATACTCCGCATAAACACCAAATTCTTTAATATTTCCATCATAAATGTTTACGCTGAGACAGAAGACAAAGATGAAGCAACTAAGAATACATTTTATAACAAACTGGAGCAGACATATGACACCATACCATCCAATGATATTAAAATGTTTATTGGAAACCTTAATGCTAAAATCGGTCAGGATCCGGCACACCAACAGGTTACAGGAAAAAACAGTTTTCATATGGAAAGCAATAACAATGGATCAAGGGTGATTGACTTTGCAGAATCACGAAACATGATAATAGCTTCAACACAGTTCCCAAGGAAGAATATACATAAATGGACATGGACATCACCTAGCGGCAGATACCATCAAATAGACCATATCCTAATTGGAAGAGGGGCGACCAGTATCACAAATGTAAGAAGTTACAGAGGAGCTAACTGTGATTCGGATCACTATTTGGTAGTAGCCAGCTATAGATGCAGAATAGCAAGAGATAGAAGAGGAAATCAGCCAAGTATCCCAAAGCTAAACATCGATGCTCTTAAAACACCAGAAGGATTGGATAGATACCACGACTCACTGTCAACAAACCTACCAAACCAACTGAGTGATCAGCTCTCCTCAAACGATTTAGAAGAGGATTGGACCAGTCTGAGAGATGCACTGCTGACAGCGGCAGAATCGGGCATTGGAAATAGATCTAGGCAGGTTAGAAATTCCTGGTTCGATGAGGAGTGCATACAGAGCGTCTGCAAGAAAAATGAGCTAAGAAAATTATGTATTGAAAGAGGAACAAGATCAAAAAGACAAGCCTACGAACAAGCACGAAGAGACGCTAACCATTTGATTAAAAGAAAGAAGAGACTATATTTAACAACATATTGTTGAAAATGGAAAATGATTTTTTTAATAATAATCCACGTGAGGCATATAAAGGCGTCAATGTATTTAAAAAGGGCTTCAAACCCAACACATCCCTGTGCAGAGATAGTAATGGAGACATAATAGGAGATAAGGAAAAGATTAAGACTAGGTGGAAAGAATACTTCCAACAGCTCTTGAATCCCAATAACAACCTGACAGTCGAACCAACTCACATTCCGGATGAGCTAAATAATGAAGAAACGACTAGAGCGCCATCGGTGGCAGAAGTAAGGGCTGACCTAAATAAATTGAAAAACAATAAAACACCTGGAGGAGACAATATCCCGGCAGAGCTCTATAAATATGAAAACGAACATCTGAAAAACCTGCTACACATTCTTATTCTAAAAATATGGACCACCGAAAGAGTACCAGAAGAGTGGCAAACTAGTATAATATGCCCCATACATAAAAAGGGAGACAAATTGAAATGTGAAAATCACAGAGGAATATCGCTACTTTGTACAGCGTATAAAATATTCACAACAATTTTGAAAGAAAGACTAGAACGTCATTCAGAGAACTTGCTGGGAGAGTATCAGGCAGGTTTTAGGAGGGGGAGATCCACCACTGATCAACTCTTTACTACTCGACAAATCCTGACGAAATGCTGGGAATTCGATATAGACATATATCAACTATTTGTTGACTTCAAACAGGCATATGACAGTATAGATAGGGAGAAAATATATGAAATACTCCTAAATTTTGGTATACCACCCAAAATAGTCAAGCTTGTAAAAGCAACGATGGTTGGTTCACGATGTCGAGTAAGGATAGGAGGTGAAACAACGGAGGATTTTAACGTCTCCCAGGGGCTGAAACAAGGTGATGGCTTAGCTCCCACTCTTTTCAATATTGTTCTGGAGCACGTCGTGAGGAAGACAATGATTGCTACCGACTCAAACATTTGCTACAAAAGCAATCAAATAGTTGGATATGCAGACGACCTTAACATTGTCGAAAGATCCTTACAGGCCGTAAGAGAGGTGTTTGACCCTTTGGAGACTGCAGCAAGAGAGGTGGGCTTGCAAATCAATGAGAACAAAACTAAAATCATGATGCAAACCAGAACCCCACACCGCAGAATAAAAGATAAAGTGAATTTTAAAAACTCCTATAACTTTGAAGTGGTCGAAGAGTTTGCCTACCTGGGCTCCATCATAACGCAGGACAACGAAGACCCAGTAGAAGTAAGAAAGCGCATCACAGCCGCTAACAACACTTACTTCGCGTTGCTGCCAGTGTTCAAATCCCGAAACGTCCATAGGAAAACCAAAATAACCCTGTATAAAACAATTATTAGAACGATCTTGGCCTATGGATGTGAGGCGGGAACACTGACAGCAAAGTCTGCGGAACGGCTAGACACCTTCGAAAGAAAGGTACTTCGAAGAATTTTAGGAGCGGTGCGAGAGGGAGAGGCATGGAGAATCCGCCACAATAAGGAGCTATATGACATCTACCAAGCTCCCAGACTCTCTACTCATTTAAGGCTCCAAAGACTAAGATGGGCCGGACATGTGCACCGAATGCCAAGCACACGTGTACAAAAGAAGGTTCTAACAGGACACCCGGGAGGCAAACGAAAGGCGGGCAGACCTAGGCTGAGATGGGAGGACGATGTCAGGAAAGATGCCAGAGGACTACTCCATGTTGCAGATTGGAAGACGACGGCCGAAGACAGAGGGCGGTGGAGGCTCATGTTAAAGGAGGCCAAGGCTCGAAATGGGCTGTAGCGCCATTGAAGAAGAAGAAGAAGTATTATTTTTGGTAGTAAATTAACTTTTGCTCCTCATAAAATGAAATAACAAACAAGGCCATGAAATGTTTAAGCTTTATTTTCAGGACGGTGAAAGATTTAAAATTAATTCATTTATTTAAATTACTATTCACTGGGTTGGTGAGAAGCAATCTAAATTATAATTCGACAATCTGGACTCCATTGTAAGAAATTCATCATAAGATTCCTCACCTAAAAATCCAGATAGTGCTGGATAAATTTCTGAGATTTATTAATTATAAATTAGGATTTCCAGTCGGAGATCTTATTTACACCTTTTTAATGGACTTACTTAACTTGACCGACTTATCATCAACGCGCACAATGACTGATCTATTTTGTCTTTTCAAGATAGTAAATGGCAGATTAACTTTATTACTCTTCATATACCCACGCGTAAGACAACTGCTCTCCATAATGTTCCAAAGCCTGAAATTTCCAAATTTCCAAGTTCCAAATTTCGCCAATTTAAAATCTACAGACTAGGTAATAAGTATAGTTTAATCGATTTTTACCGCCACCTTAGTTACTGACCAAACTAAAAATCATTATATTAGAATATTTTTAACTAATCTACAAAAGTTTTTTTTTCTTAGATGTACGCATTATCTTTATATATTTTTTTCTACGTCCCATATAACACCCATCGGGCCTTATAAATATTTGTTAATTACAAATTTGCCTAACAACAAACCGTTCATGTTTATTCTTATAATAATGCTGAGCTATGTTCTGTATAATACTTAATCTGGCATTATATAGGTTTACTCAATACTAACATGCTTTACAGTAAACAATTCATACATATTTTACGAACATCAACAAAGTTACGAAATATTGTTCCGCTACTACTTCCATAGTTCCAATCTTGTACTGTTATTATTATGTTTGAACAACTATTACTTGAATGCACTCTCTCAACAATAACTTGTATTGTACCTGCTTATATTGTTCGTACTCGGCCTATTATGTTTTGTAATATACACTCACTATTGTACTCCTGAACAGCTTTCCTTAAACATTGTATGCATGTAAAAGCCTTCATAGCGTTAAAAAAAACTCTTAGAATATCCATCTGTGCAATATAATTCTGGAGGTTTAAACTCTTTTCTCTATGTGGATTATATCAAAATATTCTCGGAGAATTTTCACTCTGACTTGTAAAATTTTTAGAATTTTCAGTGTTACATCAAAGGACAAAGTTCTAGTACATAGTATACTCGTCGTGAGTCGTGAGTATAAACTGTATCTAGTACATATTACTGACCAAAGTAACAAAATAAGACCGAGTCCTTTCTTTATGGCTTGTCCTGAAGTAGTGATCCTCGTAAAAAGTCTCTTGAGGGGTCGTAGAAACGTCTGCAAGTCTGTCGGAGTGCTCGCTGCTCAGTGCGGTATACGGTTATTATAGGCAAGTTGTAGGTAGATACTTGTCTTTCCTGACGACACGAAGTGGTGGTATACTAACTAGTAGCAGTAGTAGCCACCAAGGAATATTTAAATGTTGAGAATTCATAGAAAAATGTACGATGCAAACATCTATTCGGATACCTAAAAATGACAAACTTTTATGTGGCAGGTTAATGGAGGGAAGGCTAAATAGATAGGTAATGTGTGATTTTTTTATTTTTTATTTAAACAAGTAAATTATAAAACAGTCGCAATAGTTTGATGTTTTTAATATATAACCAACTTCTTCTTTTTGGCGATCATGGCGCGATACATCAATACAACAACAACAATACGGAGAGTGCACACGCATTATTTTTATCCTAACAAAATCATCTAAAGCAGTCATAAAAAGTATTAAATTTAAAGTGTTTCACCTAATTATATTAAATTAACACTGGCTTAAAGTTTACTAATTGTCAGAAAAGTATATAGTGCATTAAAAGTGTTTAAAACAAGGATTAGTGTAATCAAGTGACAGTTGCTATAAGCCCCCCGCGCCCGCATCTACACCGCCCGCGCCGCCAGCGGTAGTACTTACACGCCCTACCAAAAATCCAGGGGTTCACAACTGTTAAAAAAAAAAAAATAAAAAAATAACAATGGCTCTGAGTGATAAAGCTTGGCAGTACATTACCAAAGTAAATGCGATAATCAGATAATCATTGATCTCAATCGTTCATGAGCCTAGCAATAAATTCTCTAAGGAAAATATCGTAAAAATAATACCAAAAACAACCGAACTTATGGCTACGATTGCAGAATTGGTAGTCGATTTTGGAGTAATGCAAGGAGAATTAAATTCAATGAAAAATAATACGCAACTCAGCAGGACCAACCCGATTGACATTAATATGGGTGATATTGTCACCGAAATGGAAGATAGGGCCATCAGATCTAACAACGTCATATTATATAACGTTCCCGAGAGCTTGTCTGATGAAAAGGCAGTCATGATTACGGAAGATAGAGATAAAGTTTCTTCGGCTATAAAAGCTATCGACCCGTCATTAGATCTAATCAACGTCAAAGTATTCCGACTGGGTGCCAAGAAAATTGCCAACAAAAATCGTCCAATTAAATTGGAATTTACAAACAATATCGCACCGAGAACTCTCCTACGTAATAGCACCAAATTTAAAGACGGAATCAAAGCAAGCAATGACTTAACCATCCTCCAAAGGAATCAATTGGTGGAGCTTAGAAAGCAGTTATTGTTTCGTCAAGAGAATGGTGAACCAAACCTTACCATAAAGTACATAAACTCCAAACCAACTATTGTTACAACCCTTCCAAAAAACGACACAATGTAAACAAACTGAAGTGCTATTACCAAAATGTCAGAGGCATGAAAACTAAACTTAAGGACTTTAAAATACATGCCCCAACACTGCCACATGACATCCTCATTCTTACGGAAACCTGGCTGGAACCATCCATCAACTCTGCTGAGCTTGGTCTACCCCACCATCATATTTACCGGTCTGACAGAAGTCAACAAACCAGCGCTAAATCTAGAGGCGGTGGCGTCATGATAGCTGTCAACAAGATACATCCTTCAAAACTTCTGAAAACCAAAAATTCTAATGTGGAACAAGTTTACATTTTACTAAACGGCAAAAATCAAAAAAATATCATAGGCAGTGTTTATATTCCGCCATCATCAGATATAAGTGTATACAAAAGTCATTTCGAGGATATTGAACAACTGTCGTTTAAATTTCCAAATAGTAAAATCACTATCATCGGTGATTACAATTTACCAAAAATCAACTGGGGTACCCGCGACAATTCTACATTATCTCAAAACTCTAGCTTAACTGACACAGAAAAAGAAATAGTTGAATTATGTGATTTCCTTAACCTAGTTCAATTAAACAATGTAAAAAATGACAATAATAGATTACTAGATCTTTTCTTTGTACCGACTTGTCAACTGCGGTTGGAAAGTCACTCGATTCAGTTCTTCCCCCTGATTCTCATCACCCACCTTTAGATATTACTGTATTATGTAACCCTATAAAATGCCAAATTAAAAACCAGACACAATATCCTAACTTTAATAAAGCCAATTATGTTGCAATACGCGATTATCTATATAACACTGACTGGTCTATACTAGAAGGAGGTAATCTCGATGAGAATATTAAAGCCTTTTACGATCATCTATATAAAACCATAGAAAACTTTGTCCCAATTAGTTATAAACTATCTTCAAATTTCCCTCGCTGGTTTAGCAAGGACCTCATTAACATAGTAATTGAGAAGAAAAAAGCGCATAAAATTTACAAAGAAACAACAAATCTTTCTGATTTTATAATTTTCAGCAAGCTGCGAAAAGATTGTAATAAATTATCAAACATTTGTTATAATAATTACATTAAGAATGTGGAATTTTCGATTGGTAACAATGTAAAATATTTTTTCAACTATTGTAAAGCTCAAAATAACAACAACCTTGGCATACCTGAAACTATGCACTATAAACTGAAAACTTCCTGTAAAATCAAAGATATTGTCAGTTTGTTTGCAGATTTTTTCAAGGATGTATATGAAACAGATATCCCTGATGAAGACATTCCAAACTTTGAGTCCGATATAAATTTACAACTATCTCAGATACATATTGAGATTAAAGAAATTGCAGCATGTATCAAACTACTGGAACCTAAATCGTGCTCAGGGCCAGATAAAATTCCCCCCGTATTTCTAAAAAACTGTGGGAGTAGTGTCTCTTACCCTCTGTACCTACTATTTAATCAATCACTTTTAACAGGCAAGTTCCCACAAATATGGAAAAATAGCTTTCTCACTCCTATATTCAAAAGCGGAGACAAGTCTTTAGTTGAAAATTACAGACCAATATGCATACAATCGTCAATACCAAAAATTTTTGAAAAGTTAATTCTCCAAAAAATATGTTCTTGCATAAAATTTAATATCTCATCATTTCAACATGGTTTTATCTCTGGACGATCTACCTTAACTAACCTTACACTGTATGAACATTTTATCTCTGGTGCTCTTGCTAATAGAGAACAAGTTGATTCAATTTACACGGATTTTAGTAAAGCCTTTGATAAGGTTTGCATTAAAATTCTTATAAATAAATTGTCTAAATTAGGAATAAGTGGTAATTTATTATGTTGGATTAAGAATTATTTATCAAAACGTGTACTAACTGTCTGTATTAAAGAACACTTATCTTACGAATTTGAAGCCACTAGTGGTGTGCCTCAGGGTTCGCACCTTGGTCCAATATTGTTTATACTATTCATAAACGATGTCACTTCCATATTCACTGATGTTAACATATTATTATTTGCCGATGACATGAAAATATATAAAATCATAAAAAATATATACGACTGCTTGTCCCTCCAATCCAATTTTATAAAATTCGTAGAATGGTGTACCATTAACAAACTTACACTTTATATAAAAAAATGTCAAATCATGAGTTTCTTTAGAATTAAAAACCCTATCAAATATAGTTACTCTTTTAACAATCACAGTTTATTGTCAGTACCTGTAATAAGGGACCTTGGAATAACCTTCGACTCTAAACTACTATTTACCAATCACATTGATATAATAACGGGTAAAGCAATGAAAATTCTGGGCTTCATTGTAAGAATTTGTAAAGATTTTAAAAATATCCAAACATTTAAAATACTATATACAACTCTGGTTAGGAGTCATTTAGAATACAATTCCCCCATATGGAACCCTTTCTACAAAAGCCATGCAAACTCCATTGAAAGAATCCAACGCAAATTTCTCAGATCAATTAATTTCAAATTAGGTATTCCTGCGGTTGACATAAACTATGAATCTTTATTACAAAAAATGAGACTCTTATCGTTAAAAGATAGAAGAATACTCAATGATCTTATTTTCTTATTTAAAATAAACAATAACTGGTTTGACTCCCCTGAATTGGTCTCATTAATAAATTACCATGTACCTAGTAGACCGACTCGACTCCAACACCTTTTCACTGTGACAATACTATGACGAACGCAGAACAAAACTCAACCATCAATCGCTTGCATATTTTAGGCAATGAATATGCTAATATTGATCACGCTGCCGGTAATCTGTCTTCATACAAAAGATGCGTTAAACTAAATTTGTTTGCTAGTACCACGTAAACACATCATGTAAACATAATATGCCTACCAGTACTTCTAAAACTATTAATGCACTTGAAATCATAAGTACTTGTAAAATTTATCATATCGGTTAACATAATCCAGGATTTATTACTTTTTATATTTAAATCATTGTCGGTACCTTGAGATAGGTATCTTATTGGTACATTTTATTGTTTTATTTCAATCTTTAAATTTTTATTTTTATTTATACTTTTTCCTAATAAATTATGGTTTGTACTTTAATACTTTATATTTTAAACTATTCACTTTACAATTTACTTTTATACATTATAGTTTTTATACACTACTTATTACCTTACTTTTTACCTATTTTCTTAAATTTTACTAACATTATACTGTTATTCTTCATGTTGTTGTACTATTATAAGTATGTCAATTATGTTAATGGCACGTGTTGTGCCGTATATGTGTAAATAAATAAAAAATAAATAAATAGATACTTGATTTTGGGAGTTTTTCAAGATATTTGATTAATTATTAAAAATCGGAACAGGAACAAGATATTGCTCTTTAATTTTAAAACTCGGTTTGGGAATGCTGTAGTCCCACTTTTCCGCCTTCAAACAGTTCTTACAATAGTGCGGTAACCACATAAAAATGTATTTTTTAATTTAAAATAATGATAATTTTTCCCGGGTTACCTGGCAATATTTGAAAAAACTTCTATCACCACCAAAATAAATGTTGTGATGGAGGACTTAGCCAGTCGAGGAATTGATCACACGACGCCTGGGTGGGACCCAAACGCGATGCCAACTCAGCCACTGACCTGTCATACAAACACCGGTAACACATCCATACTATTTCACCAACCCTATCCGGAAGCCAGCCTCAGTTGACGGTTTCATTTGAATTGTAAATCTCGAACACGCAAATGCTTTCAAATACGTTTTTTATTTCGACCGCACCTAACCTTTTTGCCTTGAGCAGCAGAGGGAGGCACATACAGGGACGACTGCCGACCACAATACATATTCATGCGGAACAGTCCGGGAGGAGAAAGCAATCTACGGCGGGGATATCGGCATACTTTTTGTCATTCTGGTCTTTTGTCATTCGAGATTTTTTTGCCAGTCTAACTGCATTGGGTTGTGCAGTGACTGTTTGATAGGGGGATCGGTATTGATTGCGCAAATAAAATGTCTAGACTTTATTCATCAATAAATTGGTTTCTGTCTTGTGATTTGTTTTTTTTTTATTTTAAATACTAATATTAACTGAATAACATTAAAGTATTTTTAAATTTTCTATATTTTGTAGAAGTCTATGTGTACTAATATGAAATAGGTAAAGCTCACCGGAGCCTTCTTACACTTATTATTATTAATTAAACTAAATTAAACTAAAAAATATTATTATTAATTAATTAACACATGCTCCTGTACTTCGCGTACTTTCGCAGTTCTTTGGAGTATGCCTCTCAAGTTTTAAACCCATGTACATGTCGGTTTTTCATGAAAATATATCATTACGAAATGCACGTGCATTTTGCCTTGATAATATATCATAACGAAATGCGAAAATATACGGATTTTTATCAACACGTGTTCAGACATCGTGATAATACATTCGTAATTTATTTAAAGTTTATCAGGAAACCTCCCCTTAAATTCATCCTAAACGGCCTGCAATTCGGGTTTTAACCGGATTACCAATAATTTAAAGAGATTCTTATTAATAAATTAGCACTACTCATTATTCTCCGTGTTATTAATTATTGAATTATCATAAGCTTGCAACATCATTATCATTACGAATTTTAGAGCATTCAACAATCCAATCAACTTTCAGACAATGCGACAATATTTTTCTAGTGTCTAAAAATAAAATAAATCAATGATGATTTAAACCATTGAATATAATTTATCAATTTAATACGATGATAATATTATTTCTAATATTGAAACATTTAATAAGCTAATAATTATTATAATAATAATAATGTAGTTTACAAAATGTACGTGATATTATCAAGCTACGAAATCTAAATAATAATTAGGCAAAGTAAACTATTATTATGGGAGACAGAATTACGTCAGAATTTAGCAGACTGTATCTTACTTACAAATTACAATCAAGGATGAAATTATTAAGCCGAGCCAATTACATTTAAATTAAACTACATTTTGTAAGTCAAGAATCATTAATATGATTTTCAGAAGTCTGCTAATGAGTATTCAATCCAACAGAAACAAACTTACCAGCCATAAATAATAAAATGACCATGAACAATCCTGTTTACTTTTGGGCAAACTTATTTTTCGCTAGCATATAAAATGGCATGCATAGGATTTTTTTACATTAACCCCACACAGGAGGCCCTTAGGGCCCGTTCCCACTTCCGTTTTCAAATCGGAGGCGGGTCCCGTTTTAAAAACGGATGCTTTATGGCCCTGTTCACACTTCCGTTTTAAAAACGGATCCGTTTTAAAACCGGATCATACTCTACGAAAACAAATGATTGTCGATTCAACCAAAACATTTTACTTGCTCATTCTTCAGTAATGGTGCGCAATGGACGACGATGAAACTCTTGTTGTCATGTGGTACTTATTAAAAAGAAGAAAAAAAAGGGAAAAGAAAATTTTGGGTACACCCAATCATAGCTGAAAGATTTTCTGTAGGAAGTTTCCAAGTGTTAATTGGTGAGTTGAGAAGTGATGAACTAAAGTTCTTTAATTATTTTAGAATAATAATGATTGGATTATTTATATATAGCGCCGTTTTCACCGTGAGAAAATCACCTCAAGGGCGCTTAATGGCTTAAGAGAATGTCTATCACTTCCTTTAACCATCTACTGGAATGAGTTTCAGAGAGCTTAACATATCAAAATACAAAATTGAGAGAGTGCATTTGTCCTGAAGAAAGGCTATCGATATTTTAAAGTAAGAAAACAATAACAACTCAAATATTTTTTATTATGTGTTTATTAAACTAATACGCTCTTCCGTGCATCGTGCATCTCATTAAAGCTTTAAAATTTTTAAAAAAGTAAACTTTAAAAAATTAAAATATAAATTTTGATGTACAAAAGTTGTGTACACCAAGTGTTTTGTTTTTATTTAGTTAAAAATAAAATATTACTATACTCTTTCTTCGACCAGTGGTATTAAATTTTCTGGATTTATTTCCTTATCCATTATTGTAGTTTTGATTTATTTACTTAACAAAATAACCAAATACAAGCACGCAGCGTGCCTGCTTCCTTGCGACTGGGAGCGGGCGGGGAGGGGTCGGGGTGTGGCGGGGACTCTGCCGGAACGACTAGACGACTAGTGTGAACAGCTCCATACAACACTATGAGCGAGCGTGTTCCGACACGATTTGAAAACGGACGCGCTGCGCTGGCGATCCATCCGACAAAAAATGTCGGATCCGTTTTCAAATCGTGTCGGACAAGTGTGAACAGCTCCATACATCCACTACAGTCACTAGGGCATCCGTTTTTAAAACGGGACCCGCCTCCGTTTTTAAAACGGAAGTGGGAACGGGCCCTTAGGAAAATAATTTCATAAATAATAAAATGGCAATGAACAATCCGGTTTACTTTTGGGCATACTTATTATCATACAAAATGACATGCATAGGATTTTTTTACATTAACCCCACACAAGAGGCCCTGAGGAAATTATTTCCCTCAGGGCCTGGGTCATCTTTTGGGATGCTGAGTGGAGGGTCTGTTTTAATGAAAGAGGGAGTGGAAGTTCTGGGAAGGTAAGGTATGAGGGTTGGGTTGGAATCTACGGATCAGTGTTTCGAGGAGTGACGGACATATGCATATATCTCTCCCACTGCGGCCTCAGGCGATGGGTTGAGTGACCAGTTGGAGAGGTCAAAGGGTCTCCCCAAACCAGCCTTACCCAATCTGGCATGCAACACAGCTGGTAGGCAGGTGCATCCTGAACACACCTCACCTGATAAACCTGGGCACCGCTTCGAATGGTCCCCGGGGTGGCGGTACCCAAACTCACCTCCCAAATTGAATTAATGGAAAAGCTCACTAATATCTATCTATTTGAATCTGTGATACTTATGGAAATCAGTGCTTCGACGACAACGAAAATTATTTAATACTCCCTGTTCGACATTATTAACTTTATCAATTTTACCGATCCTTGACTTTTCTCACCCATCGAAAGCCGGCAATCCTTTTTTTATATCGCCAATCCTTTTCTTCTGTAGGTGGCCTCAGTTTCACGTCCTCGGTCAAATAGGCTGCTTCGGTGGCGTTGTTTGAATTTATTTATTTTGTTTTATTTGGTACAATATTTTTTACATTTTAAGTTTTCCAGTAATGTAGGCCTCACTGGGTGGCTTGCCCGTGCTGAGGCCTTCATTTTATAATATGAAAATATAATCTACATTATACATTCAAAGAGAAAATTATACATTTAAAATTAAAAAAAAGTGGGTGTGTCAAGCCTACGCAAGACAGAAGTGAAACTTCTAGTATTCCTCTCTCTCTATTTTCATTTCATCATCTCTATTTTCTCTCTTAGGTTAGTTTGAAAATTAGAGGTTAAATAATTCAACGACGAAGCATGGATTTGCTTTTTCTAATATTTTCTTATAGATGAATGACGTTCGATTAATGTATAGTTCCAAAAATTTTCAATTTATTCACAAGTATACAATATTACATAAATAACAATATTACAATTAAAAATTACAAAGAAATTACAATGACAATTTACCAATCATGTGCCATTTTCATTGTCAATTTCATGAATATCATTTCCTAATGTCGTGATAATTGGGTTATGGTAACTAAAGTGCGAGATATATACATGAGCACTTAAATCCTTAATGAATCGTGCAAAAACTGCATCGATTGTTGTCCCGTGTCGGGAGAGAACGTTCGTGAGCGGCTCCCCCACCTCAACAAGCGCATATGGTGAGAGAGGGACAGTGAACGGTGAGCGGTGGTGGGGGTACCCGCATTTTCGTGTCGATCCTGACTCGGTTTTACTCCGTCCCAGAAAATTCATTACGCGCCTAAAGAAGTTTCACTTCAAAAAAATAATAATATATTTAAAATTAAAAAATAATGCATTGAAAATAATCTTTGTGTTTGTGAGTGATGTGTGTTTATATTGGTTTTGTGTGTTACGTGTAGGTTTTGTTTTTATTTTATGCTATGACATTTTGGAAATATTGTCTTTTTTGTTCTTTAATCCATTTTGTAATTTTGTGTGTGAATTTATTTTTATCTTCCTCAATTTTAATTTCAAATTTTACACTGTTGAAAGCTTTATAGCATGGTATTGGTAGTGTCTTTGTCCAAAGCTTGAATTTACTGTCGGAGTTTTTATGTTTTCTTTGTACGCTAGTCTAACTGGTCTGTTAGTGTTATTTTGTGTATGTTGAAATTTATTTTTTTTGTGAAAAATGTAGTTTAGTAGTGTTTTAACGTATAATTTTCGTATATCTAGTACGTCACAGCTGGTGAATATTTGGTCTGTATCAGTCAGTCTATATTTTTTTAGTATTACTTTTAAGATCGTTTTCCTTTGCGGTTTCTATGTAATTGATAGCCGAGTTTGTTGCTCCTCCCCAAGCAATAATTCCATATTCTATTATTGATTGGCATAATATATTGTTTTCAATTGTTTTATTTTATATATGTTTAGGAAAATGTGTATTGTTTTGAGAAGTTTATTTGTGATTTGTTTGATGTGAGGTATCCATCTAAGGTTATGGTCAATTACGATTCCTAGATACTTTATTTGTTCTGTTTTTTCTAGAGGAGGGCAATCGCAGATGTTGGTGTTTAAACATTCGTGTATTTTTATGGTGTTTGTGTTGTTTTTTGGCTGTCCCGTGCTATTTATACTGTATGTTGTGAATTTTGTCTTTGATATGTTAAGTGTAAGTATGTTTGAGTCTAGCCATGTTTTCACTTGCGACATTCCCAAATTCGCTATGTTATATACATAGTATATTGTTTCAACGATCATCAGCTGTAAACTCACAAACTAGCATAGCTCATTTAGGTAATAACGTGATAAACCCTTGCAATTATGGTTTTTTACTGCCGCTGGAAACAAATCTCAATCACCCTGCTTCTAAAACAATTGCGTATACAGTTATTACGCTATGAAGGTCGTAAGCTTTTTGAAATTACAGTATTACGTTCGATTGTTCAGGTTTTTAATTTATAAAATTATTTGGTAAAATAGGGGGCACTATTATCACCGATTGGACAATCAGTCCTATTATTCCGATCAAATCCAATGTATTCATAAAAAAAGATGGACTCCTTGGTCACAAGCTATTGTTCGCTGAGAGTTCAAAATTAGATTAATAAAAACAAAATGTTGTGTTATAAACAGGAAATGCTTCAAAGTGGTAAAACTACTATGGCTACTATCGCTCCATCGATAAATCAAATTGATAACAGAGACATCTATTGCATCATTTTAGCGAGCAAAATATTAAGAGCATGGCTTCAAACCTTTTTTTATTACAATCGTTTTTAGAGATCTTATCAAATTAAACACGTTTGTTTTGCATGATTTTTTTCTACATTTTTCAGACTTAAGTGCACTTTCCTGGAGAAGTGTGGAAAGCTTTCATCACGCTGCCACCCAGGTTTAAGTTTCACCGCTCTCATGCGACCACTCCTTCTACGAGTGCGTTTATTCAGTGAACTCCCAAAAAAGATAAGAAAATAAGACAAATTCCGTGATAAAAAAAACCAAGCGTTATGAACCCAAATTTATTTCTTTATGTTTAAAATTTTTTTAAATAAGAAAATGTATCTTTAAAGAACTAGAAATACTCGTAGGTACGTAGAAATTTATACGTTATTAATTATGAAGAATTGTATTTGTAGAAATTATTTTTATAAGCAATAATTATTAGCCTGAAACACTCATCCACATTGAAAAATCTCCTGATAAAAGATACACGACGCCAACGGGACTTGAACCCGTGTCCTTTCGATTTCCGGTCGACAGCTCTGACCACTGAGCTATGGCGGCTTATCTCTTATCCGCGAAATAATTCAATATATACTAGTGTTTCATTCAACAATTACTGATTGTTACATTTTTTCACCTGAAACAACCAACCTTATTTTATATGAAAAAGGCATTGTAAGTGCTAACTCTCTCACTAGATGGCGTCGAGACAAATTGTCTACATTTTTTGGTGAAAATACTAGAACTTGTCAAATATTTATTATTATTTTTTTGGTAAACTAATGTTTTTTAAGACAAGATTATTTATGCATAGCACAAAGGGTAACAATTATTTTTATAAGCAATAATTATTAGCCTGAAACACTCATCCACATTGAAAAATCTCCTGATAAAAGATACATGACGCCAACGGGAACTTGAACCCGTGTCCTTTCGATTTCCGGTCGACAGCTCTGACCACTGAGCTATGGCGGCTTACCTCTTATCCGCGAAATAATTAAATATATAGATACTAGTGTTTCATTAAAAAATTACTGCTTGTTACATGGTAGAACCTGCAAACAAGCTTTCATATGACTATGTGTAGTGCAGGTTGTGAGTATTTGTAGGTTTATAAGTTGCAGGAGTTTTAAATAGTCTAATTTGGAGTTTAGTATTTTCATTATGCAAGTTAGATAATTTATTTTCTTTCTGTCTTCTAACGTATGAATTTTTAAGGTATTTAACATAAAATAATTATTTGTCTTTTCTATTGGGATATTTAATTTCAAATTTAAAAAACGTAGAATTTATTTTTATTTGCTTAGTGTGATGAATATAAATTTTGTAAAAGGGAGACCTACTGAGTTGTTTTCAGTTAGACTTCTTATTAGAGACATGTATAACAGTTTTATGGCTTGTACGGAATTAACGTTTTGGTTGTTTTTAATATGAAGCCTAGTGTTTTCACCTTTTGGTGGATGTGATTGGCAATATTCAATTTTTCATCCAAAATGATACAAAGATTTAGTCAAGGTATTGCATTTTTCTACATTTAAAATTAGATTACTTTATTTACGCCAATCTCAAACTTACTAATATTTGTCTGTAATATTTTACAATGACTTACAGCAGTCATATTTTAGCATAGTTTGGTGTCGAAGCAATTTTTTATATCGTTGGTGAAAATGAGAAATAAAACCGAACCAAAGTGACTACCCTGTGGAAAGCCCTAATCACGCAGAAAGCTTTCGATAACAAAGATTATATTTTAAACGAACGGTTTATGATTTTTTAAATAACTAGTTAATCATTTTAGCATAATATCTCTTATTCCTAGGGATTAAAGTTTTTGGATTAGTAGTTAATTGGACGACTTAAAGTCTATATATATAGTATATGCAGAAGACTTGTGTATTTTTTGCCAAAGATTCTAATATAATATTTTGAAACATTGTTAACATAGTTGCGATTGATCTACCTTTGATGAAACCGTGTTATTTTTGGTAATTTAATTTGATTAATTTAGGATCGATTTCATCAAGAACCAGTGATTCAAAAAACTTAGTTTTAAAAAAAATCGCCAAAATGTATTTTGTTTCTATGTCGCTTGGTGCAGTGATATGATGAATTTCCTTCAGATCTAGAAAATGTTTGTAATATATATTATTTATACATTTTTGGACTTATTTAAAATATTTATCATCGTATTTCGTCAATAAAATATCAATATTTTTTTAATTTGGTGCAATGAAAACAGACCTTACGAAAATATCTAAAAATTTCAAGTCAGATTTTTCTCGAAGAAAAAATCCAGTGACCTTTAATTACAACATTGATTACAGTGCTCTGGAGACATTCACACAAATTTAAAACTTAGGCATCACTTTTTAATCGAATCTTTCTTTTGTTACCACATAACGGAAATCTCTAACAAGGGCTTATACATGTTTGGGTTCTAGCCTTGGTTAACTAGAAATTTCAATAATATAGTGTATTTAAACTGTTTTTTTTCTTCTTTTAAGAAAGACAGACATTCCCGGGTTACCAATAATTATATTTTAAAATCTCCTATTACCACCACAGTGAGCGGAAAATGTTGCTTGTGATGGGAGACTTAGCCATCTGAGGAATTGAACATTTATTTATTTATGTTATGCATTGTGAGAAGTCAACTTCAGTACAATTCTCCAGTCTGTAACCTCCATTAAAAAATTCATGTTTAAGTAAATAATACAAATTAATTCTTATGCTTTCTGAGTTTTAAAATGGGTATCCCAGCAATTTTGTTGAACTACAACACTCGGTGATCTGAATTTGCTTAAATTGTCAAACAAAGGGGTTTTCACTGCCATGGTATTTCTATATAAAATTCTAAGTGATGCATTCATGCATGATAATCCAGAATTGTTCGCATTCATAAGCTGTCGGATTCCACTAAGTAGTACTAGAAGAAGTCGGGATTTATTTCAGTGTAGAATATCTGGGACTAACTAACATGTATTATTTTATTATCCTCATTATCTAGAATACTAACGGAGGGAAATAATTATGCCAGTGATTCAGTGGACAATTTCAATTTATTCCTTAATAAATACAAAATGTTGTTACTGGAGCATTTCAGTTATGTATAATGAAATAATAATCTGAAATTTATTTGATTCAACTACGAACTACACAAATAGTACAGAACCAATTTTTCAAATCGAAATATATAGTATTATATATATTAACAACCAAAAATATTATTTATACGTAGTTATTTAGGACTGAAATTTTATCAATAATTTTTTTTAATGTTTTAAAATACCATTACCGCTTTCTATTTGATCATAGTAACATTTACTGTCCGCCTTCTTATGTCAGATTAAGACCTATTTTAGATTAAACGCACTCAAATATTTGTCTTTATCAATACCATTATTACATTTTTAAACCACACCACATCATTACCGTGAACCCAATTTACCTGTATACCAAAAATTTTCTATGTATTTATTTGATTACCAACCTCACAACATTTTTAAAAGTTGTTGCTAAAAATGTAAATACACATATTTTATATGATTATTCATCACGACGAACATCAAGGATTACGTTATCCAGTGGCGTAGTACCAAAACGCTTGGGGCTCATCTTTAAATAAGTTGGTGTCGCCTTGTTCACGGATATGGAGTGGTTTCTCAGACATGCCACCACTGAGAGTTTCAGCATCAACATCGCGAAACGCATTCCTGGAAATTTTCATGAAACTCGTTTAAAATTGATAGGTGGATGATTTATAAGGTTACATTATACAGGCACAAAAACAATCTAAAATTATGTGCGAAATTCAATCAATAAAAATTTGCGTGGTTCCGTCGACATGCTCACTATCGCATTGAGCGTGCCCCTCTTAACATAACCTAATCCAACACGCAGAGCTTATGTGATGATCGGCCAAAGGGGATAATAGAAAGGAAGAAGAACCCTGCTGGGTGAGGCTAAAAGGGACTTGTACCTATATAAGCGATACAACCGCGTGAAGCTTGCATTTACCGTGGG
Organism: Hesperophylax consimilis; assembly: GCF_061612785.1. Lineage (NCBI taxonomy): Eukaryota > Metazoa > Arthropoda > Insecta > Trichoptera > Limnephilidae > Hesperophylax > Hesperophylax consimilis. Next base: position 8,934,425 of record NC_142840.1, on the reverse strand, counting down.
GTTTTGGGTCTTGAAACCAGAATGTTAAAAAAACGGTTTACGGTCTCCATTATCGAATTCAAGGACGTCGATTATGCCGATTTTGTTTGTAATAGATTAAAACAACTGTAGATGTGTTGATTGAACTGATTTCGTATTTTAGTGAATAAAATGCATTACCTAGTAATATAAAACTTCCAGCAACGAATCAAAAAACCATTGGCAAAAGCTCTTAAAAGCTATTTCCTCGGCAGTTTTATTAATGACTGACACATTCTTTCTTTGGAACTCCAAAATAACTTCTGCGTTTATTTATTTTAATGTATTTATGTTGTCTTTACCGAAATGAGTTTTGTAAACTCACTGGGAATAATACATTATGAATTTGTTATTATTTTGTAATGTATTAGCTTGTAATATATAAATAAATAAAAGCAAAGCTTAATTTACTCAGATGCATTGTAGTTTTCATAAAACGGGATAATTATAACGTTTACGTTAAATAATGAACAAAAATGTTTTAAAAGATGACCAATAACCAATAAAAGTAGGAGGCAGTAATGTAGTAATACTTAATAATAATGAATTAACCATTCAAGTGATTTTCGGCATATTATGCCGAGTTAGCGAAACGTCTTGAGTGATCGCACGCCATAATATGCCGTTTTTAACTCGCAGAATCGCACATTTTACGATTTTTTTATAAATCCTAAAATAAAATTTCCAGCTCGTACGCCAATCTCTGAACTAATATTCCAGTTATTGACGCGTGCACTCGAATGGTTAAAGAACAATAAACTTAGAAACAGTTCACTATTAATAAAAGAGGGAATTTACAAACATATAAAGAAATACGATTTTTTTTATTATTCCGATTTTGTTGTCCGGGTTAAATCTTCCCCATAGGAAAAACTAAACCCTTCCACTCACTTTTCCACAAATGATCAGCTAGTCAATCAACACTATGCAAGTGCATTATATAAGTAAAATAAATACAAAAAAATACAAGAACAACAACACGTCAACTCACAAGAGATCAAATGGGAAAAAAATTCACCGACTCCAGATATTTTCATATCAAAGGGTTCGGCTCGGTAGAACTTCTAACAGGGCCTATAAATCCTACTGATCCCTCATCATAAATATTTGAAAAATCTTTCGTTTCCTACATGTATTCAAAATGACCGACTTTTGCATCTTTATATATAAATTTTTTGATAGATCTAATACGCCTAAATTTTTAATGAGTGAGCTAGGTATAATGCCAGTAGCCGAAATAACGAATGGTAATATTTTTATAGTCTCAGAATGCCAAATTCTTTTTATTTCGTTTCCTAAATCTGTGTATTTTCTTATTTTTTCATTGAATGTTACAGGAATTCGGAATAGCGACATCAATGATATAAGTTATTTTTTTAAATTTTGTCATGTAAAACTATATCGGGTCTATTATGACTAATCGTTCGGTCTGTTAGTAATAGTTTTATCATAATATATTTTATATATTATATTTATAGTACTATTACTAGTTGAAATTTACGAGAACGACAATAAAATAATAAAGAAAACAAAAAAGAGATCGCAACTAGCTTAACTAATTAACTAAAAAGACTAGCAAGAAATCCATAGTAAAAATATGCCGCTTTTGGGCATATCTCTGACCTCAACAGCAGTACACAATCTAGAGTTCTAGAGTGTTTTTAAAAAATGGGATAAGATAAAGAAGGTAAAATTAAAAATGAGAGAGAAAAGAAACAAAACAAATCAGCACAATGATTAAATAATTACTTTTTTTTTAATTAACTAAAATAATATTATTAAAGCATTACTCTGAATTTGTATTGCCGCTATCTGGAAGAGAGTTATTTTAAGTGTGTAGACAACAACACAGTTTAAAGATTTTATCTCATACTTTGTGGAGGATTGCGTATTATGTTGTTGTATCGGTTGTGGATGTCTCGAATGTATAGTGACTTGCTGTTAGTGTGTACTGATTGCTGTGTTATTATTGTAAATTGTTTACAAGTGATCCAAATTCTACATATCAAAATATTATGTGTTATTACTATCGGCAAATTATTTCCTAATTGAATTTTGTTATTCCATGTCTAATTTTTGGAATTACTTATGCTAATTAGTGTTGCATTAATTGTTTGCGTGATTGAGTGTTTTTGCAAAACAATTTGCAAAAACAAATCTTGTATTACATACCTAAGCATTGACGAGGCCCAGTTCCAAAAGGGAAATATGGTTTGTCCGTGTCAACCTTGCCATTTTCAAATCTTTCTGGTATTATGGAATCCGGGTCTTCATAGAACCTTTTATCATTCTGCAATCCCTGTAAATACAAAATTCAATAAACGAAAATAATAAATGGAAAAAAAAAATACTTTTTATTATCTTGATATCCTCGTAAGTGTGTAGGTACCGACAAATGTTAACAAATGAAAAAAAATATTCTCAATCTAAGAAACTCCACACCATGTAATCTTTGGGTATGCTAAAAAAAGGGTATAAGGAGAGGGTAGGAATCCGGGTCAGCGTTTCCAGGAATTATGAACGCCTTCATCTCCCTGCGGTGCAAGGCGATGGGTCGAGAGAGTCCAGATGGATAGGTCAAAAACGAAGCGTAGCGAACCTCTTGGGGTGAACAAAGGCAGAGGATCTACACATGCCTCCCAAAATGAAAACAATGATAAAATTAAAATTAAGACATTTTTTGACAAGTCACAAAATACAAAATGTTTTTTTCGTATTTATTAAGAATTGAACATACATGTTTTAAATATATTCGGTAGATGCAGTTGTAGTTATTTCTTTTTATCTGTTATAACTCCAAACAAGAAGCCCAGAGGTAGGTATATTATTTCCTCATAGGGCCATAAGTTGTCTTTAGGAATTCTATGTGGAGGGTCGTTTTGAGGGTAAGTTTGGAACCTAGGTCTCGAAGTCGCCCATGTTGTAGGAGGGAGGAAGCCAAAAAAGGAAACAAAATAATATGCTCACCAGCATTGGGATCATAACTTTAGTTCCGTTTTGAATGACAATATCAGTTCCTGGAATAGTGTAGTCCGTGGTACACTTTCGATCGATGAATGGAAAAGGTGGATATTTCCTAAAGCACTCTGAAATTCAATAGATATTATGTGTGAATTCTTAGGGAAATATTTAAAAATCTCTTTGGCTTTTGCCGAAGCTATTGACCATTTAAAAGTATAATATTCATAATGCAGTTCAGAATTACAGCAAAAACACATTTGTTTATAATACCTGCAATGAAGCTAGTAAGATAAATCAACTCATTCAATCCCTCGAAGGTTAGCTCTCCTCCGTACTTGGCGTACAAGTCCTTGATCTCCTTCTTGATTTTAATCTGGAGATCCGGGTTCCTTGCGGCCTCCAGCAAGACAAAGGTAACCCCACTGGCTGCGGTCTCGAACCCAGCAGTGTAGAACATGAACATGTGCCCCACCAGTACCTCATCATTGGGTTCTGTAACATTAAACAGGTGATTTCTAATTTTAAAACCTTTAAATGGTTGAATTCTATCATAATATGACTTTTTATGGATTAAAAACACCTTTTTCCGGAAAAAAGTTATAAAAATATTTTGAACACAAAAAATATCATATCAAACAGATTTTCGATAAAGGTCTCCTGGAAGAGGATTCCTATGTGGAGTCGGGTTCATGAAGCTGAAGGAGACTACGAGTCACGAGACTGGTCGAATGACATTCCGTCACGCCACACAAAAATTGGCCTTCCCCGCACAGAGTTTTGGCGGCCAGGTAGAAATAACCCTCGAGTCACGATACTTTCTGAATGAAGCGTAGCTCCGTCTTGCCACGTTTAGACACGCCCAAAGGATTTTCACATAAAAAAGTATTGATACCTGCCTGGAGTAAATATGGAAAATAAATATTAAAAGAAAAAGTAAGAATTTCGGGCACCGCAGACTTATTATCACTTTAATGTACACCTACGTCGAACAAGCACCCTTCTTTCCGATCCTTTTGTCAAAAGGAGAAGTTATAGTGTCAGTAATTGGTACAATTTCGACCGTTCTACAAGTTATAAGTGATGAATTCAACGCCACGTTACACACAAACGTAGCCCAATCCAGATCTGCTGTGGAATTTTAATGCATATAAAAGAACAAGACGATCCATCACAAAGTAGACTTGGTTCAATATTCCTTTGGCCTTCGAGAATCGGCCTTTCCCGCACAGAGTTCTGGCGGCCGGGTGGAAATAATCCTCACGAGGCTTGCTGAATGAAGCGGTGTTCCGTCACGCCTGAATGAAGCTTTAAAATAATAAATTAATCTTGGGTCCCGAAAAGGCTAAACTCTGTGACTTTGTATTCTCTCACCAATAATTTCGCCGTCGTTTCCCTCCCAGCTACCCTTCTTTCTCAGGTCGACAAGGGAGTCAATGTAGTCACCTTCCCTTCCCGCTGAGCCCTTTGACACTGCGGTCCCCACCTCTTCCTTTATGTAGTTATAGATGCTTTCAGGGAAGAGAGAAATATTAAGAGTATCCATTAACTCGGGGGCTAGGAACAACATGTTACTTCTCAGTCCCTGGTTAAACGATTCCTCAAACAACTGAAAGAAAAAGTTATTATATTTACTACTAGTATTGCTTAGATACAAGATTCAGACCATTCAGCGATTACGTACCGTACCTTTCTCAGATTGTTTTACAATTATTAAATATTTGAAAAGCTCGTGAAAAATACAGTAAAAATATTTAGGCCCAATTGCTTCACAGAAATTCAAATGTGATATTATAATATAATGGCCATTCAGTGCTATTTGAAAGATCCCTGTTGAACGCTGATTCTAGTTGCGTTTCGGCTAAGCCGACAAGCGTATAACATGATAATTGTCCTTTTCTACTGACCATAACTTATTGAAAACCTGAAACGCATTTAGAATCTCAGGTCTCTGGCTTATTCTATTTTTCCGCTTCTCAATGGAATATTTCTGAACGTATCCGCAAATTATAACCTGTTTGAAAGTTGAATAAATACGTTTTCAAATTGAATTATTTTTAACTTGTTGACTTGTACCCGGTTTGGTAGACGAAAATTCTAATGAAAACTGTGTGATACTAATTTGTATCTAAAATGTCGCTTAAGCCCTTTTGCCTTTCCGGCAAAATGATGGATAAATATTATTAAAGATTATTCAAATGAAGAAAACAACTTACGCAAAATATGTATTAATGTCTATGTAACAGAAACCTTTAATTTTACTTTCACAATTTACTGAAAATATTCTTAAGCATAATTATTACACCAAACATCGAGGCGTCGCGTCACTCTGAATTATTACCTCCCAAAATTGCTCAGGGGGTTAATGTATCGTCCTCGATATAATTTGTATTTAACAGAAGTGAGTTTAAAATTTCTCTGGATGGAATTTCAGGTTGATATTCACCGGTTTCTTTTCTGTTTTAAAATATAATCAGGGGTGTCTATAATTCCATTAATATATTTTTTTAAATGGATGTCAAAACGGAAACAAGTTTAGTCTATCTAAGAGTTAAAATAATTTAATTTATTTCATCAAGTGGATGTAATTTATAGTTTCTATTGGTAGATCGAGTTATATATATCTTAGAACTCTATGCTGATTTTTTTCAATGGAATCGAAGTGGATTATAAAGTGAGGGGACCAGATAGAAAAATGTTCTATGAAGTTATTATACTATAGTTTAATCTTTTTAATCAATTTTAGAATGTTTGTATTAAGTGAATGAATTTGTGGATTTAGGATGTATGTTTAGCTGATAAAAATGTTGATTCATGCCGTGGAAGTGTCTGGTATAAAAAAGTCGGGGACGACCGAGGAAGACTACGGGCACTGTTATGGGGAATGAAATTCTTGAGTTGGGTCATAATAAATCAGAAAAAAGAAAATGAAGTAAGAATAGTTTGAAAACAAAGATTTTATGTCTCGGTATATCCCCTCTGCCTATTCCTGCGGGAAAACGGAGTTATGGTTAGTTAGTTGGTGTTTTTAAAGTAAGCGAATGGGTATCTCTGAACAAAAAACATTTTGAAGCCTTATACGTGCTCCTATTGCGACTACTTGTACGGTTCGAATCTTCGAATCCACTGTTTTGTGTTTATAAATCAATCTAAAATATTACCTTAAAAATTTGAAGAAAAATAAATTTGACATTTTCGAGAATCATTAAATCAGTAGTAAAAAAAATTATATCCTTAACAGTAATATTTTTCCTACTCAAAACTACACCCAGTTTTCTAAAATTCACATCCTCGAAACTTTACTCAAAATCATTCATAACCCCGAGCAACGCCGGGTTACACATCAGCCAGCAGGCGATACATGTAAATAATTATTCATTTTGATATGATATGAGATTTTATGATGTTTATTTTTGGGGTATTATGCCGTGTTGCGCTAACTCTTTCTTTTATATTTTCACATCTGCCCTGATGATGGACACTGTAATGCTGTCCGAAACGTTGGCTAAATTAGAAATTGGCGAAACACGGTATAATACCACAAAAATAAACAAACAATAAAGTATGCATCTCTTCTAAATATCAGCAAATCACCATGATCAAACAATATTTCAAAGAAAGAGCATTTTTATGAATTTTACTTAAAAGAAATATTTTATGACAAATAATTATTGCACTCAACATACAATACTATAATAATAATCTGCATAAGGTATTATACTGGTTAGAATAATATAATTTTAAAATAATTACGTAACCCACGTGCAGTAGCATGACAAGACCACTTATCATTTGATAAGTGATTCCTAAAGAGAAATAAATAGGTAAAATGTAAACTTTAATTTACCGTTTATATGCATATCCATTATCTATACACGCAAGCCAATAATTATTGTAATAAATACTCACATACCTACACATTAAATGTAACCTTGCTAAGCATAATATTACGTCAATTGGTCATATATAAATCTATAATACGTAGGTAAGCTATATCTTCCTATTTCATTTTCTCCATACTTATAGTGATGGTATTAAAGTAGGTAATAATATATTTTTTAATGTTTTTAATAATAGAGTAGATACATTGACTTGCGCACGCCGGGATTCAAGAGAGATACCAGCGAGCTTCGGCTTGCTAGTCGAGAACCTTCCCCATCGTCCACGGAGGCCATCAAACATCTCTAACATCAACCGAAAGCAGATACTTTCATACCTTTAAGAGGAAGCTACAAGCCAAAAATTTGTGCATTCTTAGTATACCTTATATTGAAGGTAATAGGCATTAAAATCGCTTGATAAACGGAGTCTAGAACGTTCGATTTCAAACACAAAACTGGTTTTTATTTATTTTGTAAATAATTTTATAGGAAAGCAAAAAAGTTAATCAAGTGAAACTGTCACAGATAATCTTAGCTATAATCCTGTATTTTTTTAAATTGTTTCCTTTATGCGTTCATACATTTCTATTGAAAAAAAATTTTTTTTAGCAGTTTGCATTTATATTTTTTTATTGAGTAATTTATTATTTTATTTGTATTCTACTCAAGCAAAACGATAGTAAAACCTTCAATTTATATAAAGCATATTTTTGGTATTCATATTGTACACCAATTCGTTATAAAGATTAATCAAAATTGTGATTTAGCATTAATCTTCGCCTTAAGGGTAAACGCGACTTACATTATGATCTTCGCATTCCAAGATGGCGACCTCTTGATTTGTTGTTCGTTTAAGTTTAGCCACCGCGTTTCACAACCACAGAAAACACTTTTTTTTGCAACTAATCCTTATAGCATTCCATATGGCAAACGTAACGTGCGTTATAATCTAGGCGTTCATAGTTGTCATTAATCAATTATTTTATAAAAATACGACTTTTGCAAGTTATGCTTTAAAATATTAAGAAAAATTATTTGTTTGCGTCCGTGCATATGCAATACGAATAAGAATAAATAGTTTTGTCCGCATAAAAACTCAATTCTTTCAAGAAAGGCGTACAAATACAATATTGGATTGAATCACCGATACAATATTCTATTTGGTGACAGGAAAATAGATAAAACATGGGCACCCTCAAAGGATTAATATTTGAATTCTTACCCTATTTCCCAGTTTCCTCATACCATCTGTATTTGGTTCTTCGATAGCCCTTCCGTTCTTCCTAAACACAGCGTGAGAAATTATATCAGAAGTGAAACAACTAGAAAGTTCCTTGATGTCTATCGTGGTTTCTGTAAAAATAATATTATAAATACAGATGTTAAATCGAGTATAGAAATAATAAAAACAAGTATTGCAAAAAACGTTTTAGCGACCATCTATAATTATTATAGTGGAGTGAATGACGTTATAGTGGAGTAGTTTTAGAAGAAAATTTAATATTAGGAAAACCCCATAACAGATAACCCAACATTTCTGTGGCTTGCTTCTAAAAGGGCCAATGTCAGTTTTTCGGTGTATCTACATGTTTTTCGATTTACATGCGATTTCACCTCAAAATTATTTTATCTTCCGATTTCTGAAGGAACCTTTCGATTTAGAGAAAGTATTTTTCGATTTTCGGGGGACATGTCACTCTAGAAAATCGTTTATCTTTAAATAATAATTAGCAAATTAAAACTAGAAAAATAGCAAATTCTACATAGGCCTCTTGAAATTCGAAAACTGACATCGGCCGTTTTAGAAGTAGGCCACTTAGTTATCTGATTTTATGTAAAATTTATAAACTAATTAAATATTTATAATGGAAAAAATGTGTTTGTTTTCAAAATAATTTGCATTTTTTTTAATTATTGGGTGCAAATAGGTATCAACATGGTCAAAAACTAAGCTGAAAAATTGGTTCGTAGCCTAGTTGGAAACCTAGTTGTAAATCTAGTTGTTAATCTAGCAATAAATCCGTGGAAGTAGTGTAATTACCCTTAGCGATTTTGTTTTCGAATTTATCAGCAACCCGCGCCATGGCTTCGAATACAGCCTTCTGTTTCTTAGTGGTGAATATGGGAGACAACTTCGCTCTTGTATTTTTCCATTCTTTGCCATGGATGGAGAATAACCTGAAAATAAAATCAGCATGATGCATATTTAGATAAAACAGAAAAAAATCAAATGCATAGATAAACATAAAGGTGTTTAAATCCTAGCAATATTATTGTTGAATATAATAAAACAATGCACTTTATTTTTTAGACCAGAAAGGTTTCAACGTGTTATGGCTATCTTCGTACTGGTATGTGATATTATTTTAACAGGTATAAATACTCATCTAGAAAAAATCTCTAAAATTTGTGCTCTTAAATAATAATTCTACTTACGCTTTGGATCCTAAAGCATCGGTTTTCTTGGAAATTATTAAACTTCTCTGATTGAAATAATTGAAATCTTGTTTTAAAATTCTGCTAACAAGATCGAAATCCCTCACCACCAGACACGGCTTATCGGTCAGAAAAATTCCAACATAGGGTTCATTCTCGTGTTCACTAAAAAAACATTATAAACAAATACATAATTATTTGCCTGAAACACCTATATAAATTGAAAAAAACTTCCGATAAAAAATACATGCCGCCGATGGGAATTGAACCCCCAGCCTTTTGATTGCCGGTCATGGATTGGTTGTTTTCTAAGAATAAAATTAAATAAGCAATATTTTTTATATGTTCTTTGTGCTATGCATAAAAAACGTTGTTTTTTAAAAATTCGTTTATCATTAAAAATAATAAATAAATAATTGAATACACTATTGAGAGGAAAGACTGCGCTGCTTTTTCAAACCCAGCTTAATTTTGGATGTGTTGCCAAAATAACCAACCAAACAGATTTTTTTACTAAGGTGATTTGAATTTTGTCCTACCTAAATACATAAATGGCACAACAGCCGATAGTACCTACAGTTGAAAGAGTTTGAAAATCTCTTTCTACGTGTATTTTAGCACATAATTTCAAATATCGTGTAATTATTATTATCGTGTAATCCTCTAATATTAAACACGTTATTACCAATTGCCAACATGGGTTTGTCTCATCTAGATCTACTCTCACAAACGTTACAGTATATGTAAACTACATAAATACAGCATTGACTAACAGGAAACAGGTAGACTCCGTATATACCGGTTTTTCCAAGGCATTCGATAAGGTCTGCCACAAAATACTAATCAATAAACTTGTAAAATATGGGATAAGTGGTAATTTACCCGCATGGTTGATCACATACTTATCTGATAGGTCACTTTTTTTAAGATTAATGACTGTCTATACTATGAATTTATTGCACCAGTGGAGTCCCAGAAGGTTCACACCTGGGACCTTTATTATTTATCCTATTCATCAATGACGTTACCAGCATTTTCTACAATGTCGAAGTTTTACTTTTTGCTGACGATATGAAGCTGTTTAGGATCATTAATGATGTGTACGACTGCATAATCTTGCAAGAGAACCTTAACAACTTTTTCAAATGGTATTCTAGTAATAAACTGCAACTAAATATTAATAAATGCGAAGTTATGAGGTTTCACAAAATCAAACACCCAATAATGTAAAATTATTCAATTATTAATGTTGACTTAATCTCTGTAATCGAAATACTTGACCTATTCATAATGTTTGATCAGAAACTCTTCTTTGTATCTCACATAACTTTTATCGCTAACAGGGCTATGAAAATGTTAGGTTTTATAGTAAGAATTTCCAAGGATTTATAAATATCAACACATTAAAAATTCTGTTCACATCTCTCGTTAGAAGTTTTCTAGAATACAACTCTACAATTTGGTCACCTGTCTTTAATAATCACATTAATTCCATTGAAAGAGTCCAACAATACACCGCAAATTTTTGAGGTGTATTAATTTTAGGCTTGGAATTCCTTTAGAAACAATAGATTATGATTTCTTATTACATTCATTGAAATTGCTTAAGTAAAGTGATAGAAGAAAACATTTCGATCTTATATTTTTATACAAAATTATAAATTATCAGTTGGATAGCCCTGACATATTAATGTTAATTCAATTTCATGTACCTACCATTAGATCAAGGTCCTCTACTATGTATTATTGTGACAATTATACCACAGTCTCAGAATATAACTTAGTTATAAATTAATAGATTACAGACTTAGGAACTTTTATGCTAAAATCGCAGATACTTTTAATATTCCACTTGTAAAGTATAAAGCTGCACTAATAACACATTTTAACGCCACTTGTTTTAATGAGGTCACTACATAACAGGCTTATGTTATTGCTTATTTCTTTACTGTTATTTTATTTGATATGTTTTAACTAAATTTAATTCTTTAATTTTTCTCATCAAAATTTAATACTGCACTATGCATATATAAAAAAAATATAATAAACATTTTGTATGTAAATGGCACTTGTGCCGTAAATTCTAAATAAATAATTTATTTGGGTATATTAACAACATCTATAGAAATATCCCCCTTATAGCCGATGAAAACGGCAAGAGTAAATTTTTTTTTTTAATTTGTACTTCATTTCATCATACTTTTTTTACATTTATGTAGGTTAAAAATACTAGGAATTTAAAATCGACAGATTCTAACGTTACCTAATTAAACACTTAAAATGATTTTTAAAAAAAAAACAAATTCTGTACATCGGTATTAAGTGGTGGTAAGTTTTCTATATTAATATAAGAATGTATAACATTTTGATACTCACTCGTAAATTTTTTTGAAAAAATCGCCAAGGGAATATTTCAAAGTCAAAATTGGACCTAAATTTCCAATAAACGGCGTAGGTTTCAAATAAAATATTCCTCGGTCTTTCCAATAGTTGAAGTGCCTCGTATAGTACAAGTAGGCTGTGAGGATACACGATACAAATAAAATCACAAATACAATCATTTTGTCAAGATTTCAGTTCTAAATTAATTTAAAAAATTACGTGTTGGAAAATGAAATCAATTTAATCTGCGGATGAAATTTTGAGCACCACTTCAAGTGAAGTGCAACCACACTTGAATGAAAGATGATCTAAGAAACGCGGACTAGTCACAGATATCCTTATGAGTGCTAGTAATGAGCCTCTTACGTGTTTTTTTTTCACTTCAGGAAAGGCATTGAGCGTTTTTTTTTTTACTTTTCAATCCGTTTTCAAATTTTATTTCAATATTTCTTTCTTAATGAATTCGAAATCAAATGTAAAATTTTATAAATAAAAAAAATAAAACAATGTAAAAATTCAGGTAATTTTTTGATGTGGAGTAAATTGAGCAAGTGAAGAGCCGTTCAGATGTATAATATTTTGCTTGACAAAGATATATAATCTAAAGAGTTTTACCGAAAGTTTAGTTTAATAATCATAATCTAATTCAAGTCTTTAACCCATCAGGATAATTTGTTCGCTTTTAGGAACAACTCACCTGGTCTCATAAAATCGTTGTATCTTCCTTACTGTCATGGTGAGAAATATGATCTAAACGATGTTAGAAAGAAAAAAATTATATTTACACCTAGAAGTTAACCACGGAAGAATTAAAACGAAACTAAATGTTTAGAACGAAATTAGAAAAAAAAAACTATGAAACTTCCTGAATTTTTTACTATTTTTTTATTTGAAACAATAAAAAAGAGAGGTAATTATAACGTTTGCAATACATTTCTTAAAAAAAAATCATATGTTTTTTTTTAATATTTTTTCGTAATCAGTAATTTTAGTTACAAAAAACGTAAGGTGAGCTAGTTTATTTATTTTTTATGTTCGCATTCAAAATTTGAACATATCATAAATTATATTTTTATTTATAATAATAAAATTTGAAATCGTATTTTCTCTCCTTTCGAATTCAGTTTTTAGTTTACAGATACGTCCAGAAATATTCATTTTATTTGGATTTTATTGCAAAGCGGACCTTAAGTCAAATATGGCAGAGGAGTGAGGAGTTCTTAATGTCAGGAAATTGTATCTTAAGATAAGCCTAAAAATAATCCATTTATCTAAATTGTCGATGTATATCACCCGTAGTAAAGACACACGATCAAAAACACAAGGGAATTTTTTTAAAGTATATTTTATTTTGTTATAAAATTTAACATTTTACAACTAGTGTAAATCTATTCTAAAACTTCTGTTAAAAGTATTCTATTACCCACGTACTAATATTTGGACTTCACAACATTGAGACATAACCCACGAAAAACTGCGAGGCTTTTGGCTTCCTTAATATTTAAAGGGAGTTCATTGAACATTTTGAAACCTTTATAGTAAATTATGTTTTGTGTTGCCGATAAATTTGTCTTCGGAACTGACTTCGACTGTACTATCAAGGCGAAGCTTAATGCTAAATCACTATTTTGATTAATCTTAATAACGAATTGGTTTACATTGTGAATACCAAAAAAATATGCTTTAGATAAATTGAATGTTTTCCTATCGTTTCGCTTGAGTAGAATACAAATAAAAAATAAATAACTCAATAAAAAATATAAATGTAAACTACTAAAAAAATCTTTTTTCAATAGAAATGTATGAACGCATAAAGAAAACAACTTTTTAAAAAATACAGAATTATAGCTAAGATTATCTGTGACAGTTTCGCTTGATTAACGTTTTTGCTTTGTTATAAAATTATTTACAAAATAAATTAAAACCAGTTTTTAGTTTGAAATTTTAGGTTTTTAGACCCCGTTTGTCAAGCGATTTTAATGCCTATTACCTACAATATAAGGTATACCAAGAATATACCCATTTTTGGCTTCTAGCTTCCTCTTAATACTAACACTTTTTAACATATAATCTGGTAATATTTTATTTTTTAACTTATATATAAATACTCGGGTATTATAGACCAAACGTTGCCACACACTTAGAATATTGAGTTGGAAAATTAGTTAGCGTTAGTTATTTGGTAACGAAATATAAGACAGCCTTTGTTCAAAGACAACATATTATGTATAGAGCGTCTCCCGTATAGGTACAAATGAAAAAAAGTCTAAGTTAAGTTACAAAAAGTCCATCGATAACTGCGAAGAATTGGCGGCTGCTATTCCTCAGAACATTTAAATATTTTCCAACACGCTTAATAATAATGACTCCTGCCTTCCCTCAAACATGTACTTACATATTAAAATAGCCGATTATCCCCAGAATTTGTTGGTTTGTTTACTGAATTCTTCAGCAAATTCTATGATACTGCAAACAATTCTCCATTGTTCGACGCTACATCGACTAATAATGACAACATGACTGATTTTAATCAATGCATATTTGAAGAAAATTATATTATAACTAAATTAAAATCCATTGATCTAAACGAATCGGCTCGTCCTTGTAACATTTCTCCAATCTTCTCATCGAAATGTTTATAAGTCTTGACTTATCATTTTACTTCACTTTTTAACTTGTCTCTAAAAATTTGCACATTTCCGAAAAAATGGAAAACAAGATTTCTGTCACCATTCTTTAAGAAAGATAATAAATCTGATATCTTTAACTATAGACCTATATGTATCCAGCCGTCAATCCCGAAATTATTTGAATCTGCTCTGCTCTATAAACTCTCACCTAAGATCAATCAAGTAATTTCACATTGACTTCATGGTTTCACGGAAAAAAGATCTACTCTTACAAATTTAATGATCTGTCGGGAATATCTATTTAATACGTACTATGCACAAATGTCTTCAAACAGATGTAGTGTACACCAACTTTAGTGCAATGTTCTAGCACATTGGACTTCACAAATTGGACTTGGAATAAACTAATTAATAGTTTTAATAATAAAACCGAAATATGCTTGCTAAAATTTATAATAGCTTTATTAAATTGGTACATTTTTAAATTAAGTAAAATAGTCAATACTAATTCTAATGACACGATTTTTTTATAAGCCATTTGAAAAATCATGCAAGAGGCTCATTTTATCATGTATCGAGTTGTACATTCGGCATAGTCATCATTGTTAGCTTGCTAAACTTAAACGTAAACTGTGACAAAATAACGTTGCATCATGCAGTGGCGATGCATTTTTCGAAATAACTTTCAAATTTGAGAATATTATAATCGTGATTCGGTAATCTCATTATAAGATCAAAACTAGTATACGCTACTACTGTTTGGGCCCCATACCCGCAAATATATATATAAGATTACTGGAAAATATATATAAAAATTTCTAAGATATCATTAAATGAGAATGCATGGTGAGTGCCCGCATTTAATGCGTCACATAGATTTTTATTCTGAGATGAAATACGACAATCTCCAATCTCCCCTAGCAGAAGTAGGGAAGGCCCGAGGAAGACGTGACACGACCAAGTGAATCAGACACTTCAGTCGGGCCATGTCAAGAGTCAGAATAATAGAAGAGTATGTATGAGACGATGTATGAATGCAAATGAGGCAAGGAGTGTGTGCCAAGACCTAGTTGTTTGGCGGTCCATCCTCTATGCCTACCCCTGCGGGAAACGTGTGACAGTTAGTCGTTAGTTAAATATTTCATCGTCTACTAAACAAACTGCTAAACAATTATATCTCTAGGTTTTAGGACGTTTTCAACATTGGTCTTGAGGGCTTCAAGGGTCATAGGTTACGACTTGTTCTTGGAGTAATGCTGCTGGCTACAAATTCACTTCTTCTGGGGTGATTTTACTTCCAAACAAAACAAAAAACGTAAAAGATCATTGTCAAATAGAATCGCAAGTCTAAATTTAAATGGAATTGATAAACGTTGTGTCGCTTCGCACCACGGAACCACAATTCTCTTAGCTTCGCACCCAGTATCTTTGGATACTGCGGACGTGCGTTTCAAACTCTTATTTTAATAAACTTTAATGTTGTGCACAACTACATTAAAACATATCCTCTTTAAAATAATTTAATCAACTACATGGATTGTGTAGTTATTTCCAATTTACTATACTAACGTAATATGTATTTTGAGTAGCGGACTCACGACGTACCTACCTACAAATTGAAATAGATAATTTTTCACAATATCAAATAAAGATTAATCACAATTTTTTTCTAATTACCTACCACTCCTGGATCCCTAGAGCCTCCTCTGGTAAGTATTATGTTTTCCACAATGAAGCTAGTCACACAAGTGAGATATAACCCCATAATATGAATGGGCGTGGCAATACAATCCCATACAATAGCCACACATATGTTAAATTACCCGTCTGAGATGACTGTATCTGTATGAGATTGTACAGCTAGCAATATGGTGATTTAGTCATATGATGTTATATCTCCAGGGCTGGACTTCCGCTAGAGCCCGGGATAGGCCTAGGAACCCATCATCGGGGAAGGGGGCGGCCAGGGACTTTTTTTGACAATTATTTCAACGCATTTCCCAGGGCCTCCAACTCGGAAGAAGCCCAGACTAGGTGCCAAAATGCTACACATTAAGACATTGATTGCACTACTGGAAGTAAGCTGTTGGTGTTTTTTGTGTACATAATCTTTGAAAATAAGGAGGTTGAATATCTTGAAAGTGCATAATATCGTTTTAAGTACTCATTCATTTTGTTGTGGCGATAATTACCTTGGGGTATCGCGGAGGAACTCCCTATATTGTGATTGTGTTATGTGCTACTCCGACCAGATATAGTGGTAAGTGATTAATCATACTATGTATTTTTCTTATTTACATACCTTGTTCATTCCTACACATAATATCACCCAAAGATATTAGAAGAACGAGATGTGCTATGAGCAGTTCATACTGTGTGGAAATGTTTAGCCGAGTGTCGCCGGTTTCGTTCACCAATACTACTGCACACCTTCGCTTACGCTAAGGTATCCGCACTAATACATAGAACAGATTTCTGTGCGTACACGTTCCGATATCGTTCAAAGTACCCTAATTAGGTAGTACTCCGGCTACGGTCCGGCGGTCAACATAGCATATCTCGTTCTTCTAATATCTTTGATATCACCCAATTCCTACAACACCATTTCATTTCATCTCGTTTAAATTATTTACAGTCCACTTTCATGTTCATCTGAAGCAATAATTCATAATCAGTTTCAAAAAGAAATATTTTAACAAATTTCCTAGGGCCCCCAAGCTCGGAGGAGGCCTCAGCTAGGTGCCAAAATGATACACACACAAATTCTCAGAAATCATTTCTACGTAAGGCGGTGAACATCTTTCAAGATTTAACGATCAATTATTATTAATGGCGAAATAATTCGTGGTTAAATTCCATTTTAACATAAACGTATGAGTAAAAAAACCTTTATAACTATTCAATAAATAAGTTAAGTGAAATAAAAAAAGGCATTTTAATTGTAAATTATTCATCTCGGTACACTATAAGTAATCGAAATTGTTCAAAATACTTAGTTTGTTACACCCGCCCGCAGTTCTCGCTTTCGCTGCAGAAATCCTATGATACATTACACCACTACAAAAACAAGAATCTCTTTAAAATTATTCTACTTGTACACACGCAAGACCTTTGTTTCCGCTTGCCTAGTTATTATAAGATAAATAGGTGTAATTTTGAAATTTTAACAAGATTCTGTTGACATAATATTTTGCTCTTCTCACTGCCTACATACTACTATCATATGAAGATATTCATTTTGTTTTTAATAAAAATGTATTGACATACGATTTTTATGCGTTACATATTTTAATAATGGTAATTAACGCGCTAAGGTCCCAATGTACTAACTTCGCCCCCATTCATTTTTTATTTTATTTTATGAAAAAAAAGTTAGATTTCAAATGCAGGCAACAACATCACGTCATCACTGGTCACTAAACACTGAAAAATGTCGTGACCAAAATGCCATCACTTTTTAATCCAAGTAAGCTCAATAGCTGGTTGATGGGGTAGACACATTACGCTATACGCATCAAAGCGTTTTATATAACACTACATATATCGCTCGCCATACAATCCCATACAGACCTGTCACACCTGACAGATGATGTGTTGGATGTTAAACCTTTATAAACATTTTGCATTGACTGATGAGAATTTTTTCCACTTGAATGGAATGGTGTCCCAGATAACCGAAGTATATTAGTTTCTTTATTTGGTTTTTATTCCTTGGGTTTTCGCTTAAATAACCGGCTATCCCGATAAACCACTGTACCAATGAAGCTGAATCGACTGTATTATGAAAGAGAAAATAAATACATTTAAAATTAATGAAAAATATAACCTTGAATCGGTACCAATACCAATCGATAAAATTCTGATCTTTTATTAGTAAAGTAATCATTAATAATTATTGAACGTTGTGAAATTTACAATAGGTAGTGAAATTATCATTATCATCACAAATAATTATTGAATGTTGTGTAATTTACAAAAGGTAGTGTAAATAAACTTTTCGTCACAAATAATTATTGAATGTTGTGTAATTTACAAAAGGTAGTGTAAATAAACTTTTCGTCACAAATAATTATTGAATGTTGTGAAATTTACAAAAGGTAGTGTAAATAACATTATCATCACAAATAATTATTGAATGTTTTGAAATGTACAAAAGGTAGTGAAAATATCATTATCATCACATATAAAGAGAGAAAAAAAAAAAAAAATTTTAATAATATGTAAGTACATAATAAGAATAAGGCAGCAAAATAGTGTTCAAGTTTATTTATTAACATGCACATAATAAAAATTTATACATGTTCTCGAAAAATATAAATGGTAAATTTGTGCTTTGGCTACTAAAAATAAAAATAAATATAAAACCACTCGCAAAGCCATTCATTACATTCATCTCCAAAACAACTAACAGTTTTTTATGAAAATATTTATTTTTCGTAATTTTATAGTCGTAGCTGATTACCTAAAATAATAACAGTGAGAAAGATGCACAATTTGCCATAAAAAAAAACAATTAAAGGGGGTGACAGATTATGCTATACGCAACAAAGCTTTTTAATCCCAATCGCATACAGACTTTTCACACCTGACAGATGATGTGTTATAAGTGTGAGCGTGGAGATGATGATGCGCCGTGATCTGCTAGCCAGGATATATTTTAAAATTATGCGGAGAATTATGCAGGAGAGGGGGTCAGATCAATTTACGGAGCGCTATGATCACCCGGCTGTTATCTGTAAGGGTGACAGATTCCATACAAATAAATGATATTCCGCGGCAGTTCCCCAGATCACCGGACCCGCTCTCTTGAGAAAGATTATAACGTAGCACTCTAGCACACCCAAAAGTCACGAACCGCCACTGGTGACACCTTAATATATAATCTGTACAGGCCAAGTCCAAAACAGCTTTGATGCATATAGTGCGGTCTGTCACTACCTTTAACATAAATTTTGACTGCCAAATAAAAAAAAGTTTCCTTTTCTGAAAATAAATTGCATTCCTTATTATAAAATGGCAGTTAAAAATGTAGCAAACCAAAAGAAGTAAAAATTTCATTTGATTTCAGTTAGTACATACCTATTAGCGAAAGCCTTAAAAAACCCACTCTCGTAAGGGGTTTTTAGGGTAATTTAACTTTACTCCTGTTAAATTTTGTAACATTTTTAACAGGAGTGTGCGCATCAATATATCCTAATGATTTTTCCATTGGTAAGTTACTAAAGGCCTTTAGCTAAATTCTATTTCAATGGGTTAGTATTCAAAGTTGATCTCTGATCAGTTGATATTACATAATTAATTGTAATAAATCAAATATTATACTCGAAAGTGTAAATGTGAAACTGACAAACGGTGTAATGTAGAAAATAAAATATTACACTAGGTCTCAATCACCTCTCTTTATTTTAACTTGTTTAAGCCACGACACTTGTGCCAAAAAATCTTGATGGTTGATATTTTGTTTTCCATGTAAATGAGGCTTTATTTAAACTTGTATTAATGTATTTTAATTCAACTAAATATTAATTGCTTGCAAGGGGACTCAGATTATCTTAAACCCTTTCGGACGATGTTGTAAGTTTTTAAGGTAATTTTTTAATGTTAAATTTACCTGTAATTTTTTTTAATTGAATGAACAGTTATTTTTTTATCAGAAATTATCAAAATTTTTCAAATAACTCTACCAAATGTTATCAAGCACCAATATTTTTCACCACTGCCAGTTTTATATCAGGTATGAAGGGTTAAATCACCTGTAGCATTCAAACAGAATCATCTCATTAATCTTAAATTATAAATAATAATTAAAAAATGCATTAAGAATGTAATGCGAAAGGAATGATAAAGGTGCATAACACATATAACACACTAAATTGGCTGAATCCATTCATATAAAAAAATCACAAAATGACACTATGAAAAAATGTGAACATAAACTGATAGGTGACGTCACTACATTTTCTGGGCTCAGTAACTCTAGTTGGATTATATCATGAGGTCTGGTCAAACAACCAGATACAGATCATTTTTGATACCATAAAGGAATATCTTATTAATCCCAAAATATCGTCCAATGGCGGCGTAGATTGGAATAGCTGAAGGAAATGTGAAGAGGATGAAGAAAAACTGATTTAACTTAAATAATTGGTGCATATTTTGAAAAACATATTGTGGAACCGCATCGGTTGGAAGACATTGCCAAATACCCAACCCTGATGAATTTTATTAAAGTGGAAATAAGGCGAAACTTTTCATGAGATAGCAATAGGCCTATATTCTGAAAGCCAACGCAGGGCCGGCCCTGTGCAGGCGCAATTAGGGTAGTCCGCTCCGGACACCGACCTGCCAAGCAGCCAAGGGGCTGATAATGCCTAACACCTAATACAGTGCTTTTGAGGCCGTTTAGATCAGGGCCGGCCCTGTGCCTACATGAGCTGTTCAGACCGTCGCCATATCAATAATAATAATATTCAATTATGAGAGAGCAGCAAAAGCCACATACAAATAAAAAGTACTGACAACCTAAAGTGGAAAGTGGACTACAGCCATTGGATGGGTAACTTTTGAGAAAAGCCTATGTCTGAAGACGCCAGATGACAAATAAGATGGGCTGAGAACCTAAAGAGGACTATTTTCCATTGCATGGGTGACTTTTGAGAAGGGCTTATGTTCAGATATACCAAAGAGTCAAAAAAAATTGCGTTTTCTAGATAAATGCCAGGTTCTCATTTAAAAATTGGTAAAACTATTCAGCCTTCTTTAGCTTCCAAGCTCCTATTCTGTATCGCAGGTAGATGAGGCCCAGGTCCCCGCCCATCTGGAGCCAAGACCACAGCGGAGTAACCTTGGAGCCATCGATCTCCGTCCAGTAGACTGCCTCCTCCGCAATGGGAATGTCATAGTGCTGGGCGATGTAGAGTAATTCAACGTCAAATGCCCTGGAATCAAGCACAGTGAGATTATTATTCATACTTTTATAAATCTGTGGCTTGCTTCTAATAGCGCCTGCCGAAAGTTATTTTTTTACTTATTAAAAATTATAAATATCATAAAAGTCTTCCAAAACCAAGTACTTAGTCCATTTGATTGCAACAAAAAAACATCATTATAATTTTTTTTCAATCTTTATTGACCTATTCTTTTTTTAAGATTGAATGCAACGCCAAAACCATAAAAATAATTGGTTAAGGTAAGTATTATATTTACTTGGCAGTTACTACATACTTGGATTCGCCTGAATTAAAATAAATTTCGCTTACAAAATAAATTATAAAAAATTATATACTTCACTTAAAACTTGTGTATTTATCCGTTCATCGGATGATATAAACAAAATTATAATAATTTCGCTAACTATCTTGAAAATGCTATAACTTCATGCAAAACAAAAGTAAAAACTAATAAAGGAGACAACAGACTAAACAATACTCCATTGGTTTGATGCCAAACTTGATACACTCATTTAAAGATAAAATAGCATATTTAAACTTAGGAAATAAAATCAAGAAAGTATTCCGTTGACAACAGAAAAAAATAAAGCTCGTAATCATAGACATATGAATATTAGTAGACCTGCCCTAAGTGATAAAAGCGTATTATTCCCCACTCCTCATACCGGTTCCATTGGAGCCGGCTGGGCTCGCATATGGCCTCCCGTGAATCTAGAAAATGTGACGTCATTCATTCATTCATCATTCTTGTGCGTACTAGCGTCGAGCTATGGTCGAGGCATCATCGGTTCATTTTACGAAATAACACAGCAAAATGGTGGCTTGTGCTATGAAAACTTGTATAAATAGATGTGAAAAAAAGAATAAACCCAATTTTCGTATTACATTTCATATGTAAGCATTATTTTACTTTATTTTAAGCTTATTCACATCATATATGGATCAGTTGTAGAAACATATACTATCACATCGAGATACATCTGGATGCAAATACAAAGCCGTTTGCATAAGAATCAGGGATGTGCCTTCGCCTTTTGCGCTTTGATAAAATACATAATCGTATCATTTGGAACGTCTATTTTTTTAACTGTTATATCTTGCTGGAACTCCGTCGTATTCATAAAGGATAATAAACCAATCATTTTTAAATTTATTCCACTTTAATGCCGTTATTACTAAACGAGTTTTGAATTTTCTGTGAAAGATTTTTTCATATTCTGTTTTTATTTCAGTTTTGTCAAGCAACTAGCCTACAATGATATAATAACAGAACTTGAATAGGACTTTCAAAGAAACCGAAAATGAACGTTGAAGTTTGATGAATTGTTCAAATTCTCCGAAACAACCCGTCCTTAATATAGGATAAATGGTTGGTTATCAATTGTGAAAAAATTGGTATGATTGGAAGTAAAATGTAGTAAATGCAGTGAGCATGTTTGGAATGAAAAATGCATGTGTCATTTTGCTATCCGATGATATTTTTTATCTATTAAAATTAAAAATATTATATTTTTCTATCACACGTCGCCACCGATCATATATTATCTTTGGATCATACTATCACACGTCGCAACGGACCACGTGTTAGGTACGCGCGTTGTTTCGTATGTACGGTACTGTTGGAACGAGAAGGAGTGCATATCACGTAATGCGCTAGGTTATACCGAGTGGCGATGTGTGATAGAAAAACATGTTTTTTGTTTTTAATTGAAAAAGTGTCATCGGACGGCAAAATGATGTACAAATTTTTACTCAAAATACTCTTAGGAATCGCTGGTAAAATATGTGTGTACATATTTTCATTTATTTTTTTAGTTGTTTTCCTTTTCTATTATCTTCTTAAAAGTGAAATGTTATATATTTTCTTAAAGATTTCATTATTTTATTATTAATAGGAACAGAGCGGTTGTGACAACCCTCCAACATTGCTCGAATGTTGCGATTCTCAAGTGTGCTCATCGTTGTTTACTGGGAAGTAGATTATGAAACATTTATAAAAGTGTCTTAACTAAATACGTAAACAAAATATTCGACTCTGAAAATAGAAGAAATTTACTTTGCTGAATTTGGACTTCGCAAATTTGTTCATAACGTGGCGAGTAATTTGCGCTCCCATGTAAAAATGTCTATTCATTCAAAAGCAGATTTTACTTTTAAGAACTAAATGGGGTGATATTATAATGCGAGATGCCTATAAAACTTTGTCCCAATTAGTTATAAACTATCTTCAAATTTCCCTCGCTGGTTTAGCAAGGACCTCATTAACATAGTAATTGAGAAGAAAAAAGCGCATAAAATTTACAAAGAAACAACAAATCTTTCTGATTTTATAATTTTCAGCAAGCTGCGAAAAGATTGTAATAAATTATCAAACATTTGTTATAATAATTACATTAAGAATGTGGAATTTTCGATTGGTAACAATGTAAAATATTTTTTCAACTATTGTAAAGCTCAAAATAACAACAACCTTGGCATACCTGAAACTATGCACTATAAACTGAAAACTTCCTGTAAAATCAAAGATATTGTCAATTTGTTTGCAGATTTTTTCAAGGATGTATATGAAACAGATATCCCTGATGAAGACATTCCAAACTTTGAGTCCGATATAAATTTACAACTATCTCAGATACATATTGAGATTAAAGAAATTGCAGCATGTATCAAACTACTGGAACCTAAATCGTGCTCAGGGCCAGATAAAATTCCCCCCGTATTTCTAAAAAACTGTGGGAGTAGTGTCTCTTACCCTCTGTACCTACTATTTAATCAATCACTTTTAACAGGCAAGTTCCCACAAATATGGAAAAATAGCTTTCTCACTCCTATATTCAAAAGCGGAGACAAGTCTTTCGTTGAAAATTACAGACCAATATGCATACAATCGTCAATACCAAAAATTTTTGAAAAGTTAATTCTCCAAAAAATATGTTCTTGCATAAAATTTAATTCCCCCATATGGAACCCTTTCTACAAAAGCCATGCAAACTCCATTGAAAGAATCCAACGCAAATTTCTCAGATCAATTAATTTCAAATTAGGTATTCCTGCGGTTGACATAAACTATGAATCTTTATTACAAAAAATGAGACTCTTATCGTTAAAAGATAGAAGAATACTCAATGATCTTATTTTCTTATTTAAAATAAACAATAACTGGTTTGACTCCCCTGAATTGGTCTCATTAATAAATTACCATGTACCTAGTAGACCGACTCGACTCAAAACACCTTTTCACTGTGACAATACTATGACGAACGCAGAACAAAACTCAACCATCAATCGCTTGCATATTTTAGGCAATGAATATGCTAATATTGATCACGCTGCCGGTAATCTGTCTTCATACAAAAGATGCGTTAAACTAAATTTGTTTGCTAGTACCACGTAAACACATCATGTAAACATAATATGCCTACCAGTACTTCTAAAACTATTAATGCACTTGAAATCATAAGTACTTGTAAAATTTATCATATCGGTTAACATAATCCAGGATTTATTACTTTTTATATTTAAATCATTGTCGGTACCTTGAGATAGGTATCTTATTGGTACATTTTATTGTTTTATTTCAATCTTTAAATTTTTATTTTTATTTATACTTTTTCCTAATAAATTATGGTTTGTACTTTAATACTTTATATTTTAAACTATTCACTTTACAATTTACTTTTATACATTATAGTTTTTATACACTACTTATTACCTTACTTTTTACCCATTTTCTTAAATTTTACTAACATTATACTGTTATTCTTCATGTTGTTGTACTATTATAAGTATGTCAATTATGTTAATGGCACGTGTTGTGCCGTATATGTGTAAATAAATAAATAAATAAATACTGTCAGATTGATTTATTGACGAATCACAGTCAGCTTTCCCCTCTGCGTCCCCCAACTGTTGGTTTTACCCCTCGCCTTTAAGTTCTCGTCTATTAATATTCATATGTCTATGCTCGTAATACTGTAACCAATTATAGAAGATATATTAAATCTAAATATTATACCAAAGTACTAATGAAAACATGAACAAGCCACAAAGAACATGGAAAACGATAAATTCCATTCTATCAAATAGCTCGCAAAACCCAAAAGTATTTTTGTTATTTTTTTTTGGGGTGTTATGCCGTGTTTCGCTAACCCGCGCAGCCAGCGGCTAAAGAAGGAGTTAGCTGTCTTTTATATTTTTTGAAAACATAAAAAAACGAAAATACGTAATTCTTGTTGTGTTGTACTTTGTTCTGTTTCTTTCTCTCTCCTTTTCTATCCCCTTTATTTGTAATCGACCATAATCTATTTTTACCAATGCATTAGTGGGTAAGTACCTTCTTCTAAATTCCTACCTTGGCTCTGTGCTTATGTGTATATGTCTGTTTCTTTTTTGTTTCTTCTTGTTTGTTCTACTTAACCTCCCTTTTTCTATTTGTGTACTGTTTTGTAGGTGAAAATTATAATTATGATATTTTTCTATTTTTGTACTGTTTCGTACATGAAACTTATAATGTTGATATCAAAATACCAATGTAAAATTGTACCCATTAACTCCCACCTATCTATTATATATTCCTGTAATCCTGCAATAAGTTTTGTAATTCAACGGGATTTCTCTAGCAAGAAATAAAAATAATAAAAAAGTAAAAAAATAAAAATTATACTCTTTTTCTTATTGAACAAATGAAAAATAAGCAATTTAGCTTCTCGTCTCAGTTTGTGAAGATAAATAGATAGTTAAAATCCCCATAGCCCATGACATTAAAGACGTTACGAAACAAAAATAGTTTACATAAAAATAAAATATTTTATAAAATAGTTCAATTTATTGGTTTAGTTAGACACCGGCTATACATATTTTTAAGATTATTGTTCAAATTCGTTAAATAAAAAACAACTTACCATCGTTCAACGTGCATATTTGTGAAACAAATTCTTGCCGCTTGTCTGGTGAAAACCTTGAATCCACACTGAGTGTCTCTAACTCCGCGCACAGCAAACAGCCAAACCAAGAAGTGGAATCCATACATCAACACGGTCCTGCAAAACACAATTTAAAACCAAAATAAATTTCCAGAGAGAAAAGATGCTTAATCTCACACCAGAATTTTGGTGCTTCAGATTTTTCAATTTTTCAGTTAAGTTTATGGGTGGCATCAGCCTGAATGTTGTGATGTAAATAGTTAATATACTTGGTCAAAGTATCCAAAATTTTTGAAAATATTTTTTGTAAATTAACAAAAATATACTCCTAATTATCGATCAGAATAGAAAGATATTATTTTAAGAATGCAAAGGATTCGATAATATCACCTAAACATACTCCTGGTGGCAATAGATTCGTCTTCAAGGTGTGCCCTTGATCCAATAGCTATGGCAGATTTCTCCGCAGCAACCTGTGGCTCCGTGATGTAATTCTTGCCGCAGTACTTTGTCAGACTGCCTTCCAATTTACTAAAATCTGAGAATCTTGTTGCTCCATCAGCATCGGCAAAAAGAATCAAGGCCCCCCGCGCACTCATCACTCCCTGGAAAAACAAAACAGATCGTTAATAAATAAGAGAAAGTAAATACATAAAGAAAAAATAAAGGAAATTAGAAATGTGGCAACACTTCACAAATTAAGAATATGCTTTATTTGCCATTGAGTGAAAAAACAGTTATAAAACCTATATATTTAAATCCACATACTATTAAAGATAAAATTAATACATAAAGCAAATTAACTGAAATAGGTTTAATGTAAATAGACAGTAATCTCATTAATTCAAAGATAACAATATTTAAAGTACAACAATAGGTTATGTACAAATTTAGGTTATGTACAGCAATAAAAAAATGTAAAAGAAAGCAAAGGACAAATGAGAACAAATGTAATTTTGCTTGGTCTTTCCAGAAGGAACTTTATAATGTTTTTAGCAATGTTTTGGTTGAAGGATTTACAATATCTTGAAAAAAATCACTGGTTTGAAGCCAAACCTCTAGTGAAAGATACAGAGAACTTTCATAGGTTGACACATTCAGGGACACTTGCCGGAAAACAAAGGTTTGTGATATGACACATGAAGGGTGCACGTCAAAACAGGCCCATTCCATCATAAACTAAACAAAAATGAGCCGATTACAAATTCATCACTATTTTTCTCATACATTTTATCCAAGTCAAAAAGCATTGACAATACGACATTCCAATTATCAGTTACACATTTCTTTTGTGCTTTTACATATTTTGTTTGCTCAGAATCTTGGAGTACACCGCTTTCAAATTTAATTGTTTTTAATTAACAAGAAAACATCTAAGAACAAAAAAGGATGGAAAAAGTTTTTTTCCAAAACTGGACAAAACTTCTTGACACAATTTATTGATAAAATTTAAACCTCCCTTCAAGACTTAAGGTATTTAATGTGACCAAAAAAAAAATTATATCATTCTTTTCCCGGAGAATTTATCTTACCTGAGACGTCATACGAAGAGTTACAGATATTAAAGCACTTGCACATTTTTGTAGACCCCAAGCGGCACACATTTAAGGAGCACTCCACATCTCTAGATAATACCATTCACCATGTTAAAAAAAAAAGATAAAACGAGACGACTACAGCAATCAGCTCATTTTTGCACATTCAAGAAAGGAGATGGTTCGATTTTTATTTTTTTTAAATAGTAGGTTTCGTTGAATCAATATATAAAATCTTTTACATAATATTAAACACATTTTCCAATTAATAACGAATTCATTTGTCTTTTTGCTCTCGTGCAAAATTATAATTTTGTCGATGATCCTGTTTTTGCAGTGTACCCTTCACAAGCTATAACGTGTGTATTGTCACAGGACATACGTGTTTTATGAAGAGGATGAATAGTAAAAAACTATAGCAATGTTCGCTTTGTGACACAAATAGACAGGCTACATACTACTGTAATACAAAACTTTACTTCTCAGTCCGTAGTCACACCACGTATAATATGTACATTGTGTCATACCACATCTCCTCTAAAACGACGTCAATAGACTTTGTATCTGTGAATGTGTTAAATAAAATCTAAAAAGTGATTTCTAGAAATTATTTGCTAATAAACTTCCACCAAACGTGGAAAATAGTATAAAGCTTTGCTTAACCCTAGGAAGATAACCTACGCTGCAGAAGCGCCCACGAAAATAAAATATAGCTGTCTCTTTTCATCCAGCGTGTGTATGCACTTGTGCTTCTCAGCCAACTCAGTCGTTGGTCAGTACTCTCGCAGGATGACCGTGTTGATGTTACCGCATACAACGCATACCTACCTGTACACTGGTTTCGCTGTTATGACAAGCTGATGCGCTTAAGAGATGCATGGTTATCTTTTGTGCAATGTTTAGTGATGTATTGTGATTATTTTTATGTGTTATTATTGTTTTGGTGTTGTTCTTATTTTTTTAGAATGATTATATTATAATAATGTTACGAAAAAAACCAATTTTATATTGTTTCCTGAACATAAAGTACCTAAAAGAGAAGACAGTTGATTTTGTTAATATATTTTAAGAGGTCTACTTATATTTTTTTGTAAAACTTTAAAAATAAAGAAAATGCCCGCAAATTGAGTTTTATTTTCAAAAGTGGAACACAATTTCATTAGTGATATAATAAAATTTACTAAATCTGAAAAAAAACTATTTTAATAACATGTGTCTCTGAAGCGAGTGGTTATATTCAATATACCTTGTAATATGGTTAAATAATATATTTCTAGGGTTAAAAACGTGCGCCTCTGAAGCATGTGGTTATATTCAATATACCTTTCAACATGGTTAAATAATATATTTTTAGGGTTAAAAACACGCGCCTCTGAAGGGTGTGGTTATCTTCAATATAACCTTGCAATATGGTTAAATAATATATTTCTAGGGTGAAATAATATAGTTTACACTGACCAATCTAACTGCACCACCTTTCCCCCTATTTTCAGTTAGGTCCAAAACTCTAACTTTATCAGCGCCATGTTTCTTGGAGTATTCACCGGCAACCGTCACAGTCTTGTCCCGGCTTCCGTCGCTCACTACAATTATCTCATAACTGAAGTTCTTATTCTCTTTAACTTTATTCTCCAAAAACAGTATGCACTCGTCTAGCATTGGTGGTACTGAAATAAAGGGAAAAATCTGTTTAAAAAGAATATATTGGTAAACTTTTAAAATCGATGCCCACGTCCAATATGAATATGTCAAAAAAGATATAAAAATATGGCCGCACTGTCAAATCGTATGATTTTGAAACTTTTGATTATTTTATTATTTTGTATTTTTAGTCCCTTTGATATAAATAATTGGCTTTTACAGTCACTACGTTGAATCCAAGGGTTATTTCAAAAAAATATTCGTATTAAGCGTGGCCAGCGATCCTAAAATAATTGCTCCATAAGAATTGATCCATAAATTTGAACAGCTGCATCTAAGGGTAAACATATGAAGTTACTAATTAATTGAAGGGTAGGACAATTGAAATGTTTGAAGCATTGATTGTTTAACCCATATATATTGAATTTAACGTAAAGCGTACTTACATCTTACTTCTTCATCAAATGCAGGGACAACCACACTCAAATTCACAGTTGGCGAGTCATCTAAAGAAGGGAATTCAACATCTTCTCCGGATCGGTAATCCTTGAAATATTTCTCTTTTTGATGCCTCTTATAATTTGGGTAAGGCTTATCACATATAAGAAGCATCAAGCACATCTAAAATGAACGAAAAACATCGTTAAAAATATTTTGGACATCTCATCAAAATATTTACACGTCACTTTTTTTATCAACTTACCAGCAAAAACGCCGATATTACGAGGCATGCTCCGTAAATGAGGACAGTAGTTATTTGCAAATAAAACATTTTAATTTCAATAATAATAAACGGTACACATCACAAACATAACCTAAGCCGAATTTTCCGAATGTCAAACGTTCACGGGTTCACGAACGTCAAATTTCGTAGCCACGTCTGGAATATGAAACAATGACAGTTGCTCTAGGCGAGTACTAAATGCAGGGGTAAATATATTTATTATTGAGCAAACACTTTGCTTTTAATCACTTGTTTATTTTTTGAATTTATTGACTAGCTGGTTTCGATTGGCTCAAGCTTCATCAATTTTAATTTTAAAACTTTTATTTGAGTTTTAAAATTTTACCATTTGAGTCTCGCTTAAGCCAAGCTTGAGCCACGCATGAGTCAAGCTTGAGCCACGCTTGAGCCAAGCAGCCAATCCCAGCCATGCGAAACTAGTTTGTTGATAAATTAAAAATATATTGGTATTTAAAACTAAGTGCTTCATTCATAATAGCGCCCTTGAGGTGATTTTTCACAAAAACGGCGCTATACAAATCATCCAAATATTATTATTACAATATGTCAAACCACAAAGTAGTTGCTTTAAAAGAAAAAAATGAAACTACCCAGTCTTCATTAGACATGGGGCAATACTGAAACCATGTGCCAAAATAAACTGTCAATTGTCAAACACAACATAAAGTCACAACATTCGACAAGTTTTGTCAAGTTTTGTGCTGTAGTAATAAATTCAATGCGTTTTGTTTGTGTCTAGTTTACATAATATTGGACGAAGTTTATATTCAACAAAATGCTTATTTCAGAGGTACAATTTAATGTAATTTTGTGATTAATTTAATGGGTTGTCTTGCTCGGAAATTCAAATAGAAGATCTTCTTTCAGTCACGAAGGGGGATATTTCTATCAAATTGAAAAGTTGATGAAAACTATCCCAAGTGTTCAAATTTCGATTTGTCAAAATTCAGCCAAATGACCGATAATTTGCATTAAGAAATCTCATCGAAAAAGACAAAAAATATTTCTTAAGGATCCAGTTACCTAAATCTATATATTTGACTACTCAATGTGTTGGTGCTGCACAGAGTGTATCCCTTCTTTCCTTCACGATTAATCATGAAGAAAAGATTTTATGTTGAATTATTCCAAGTAATCTTACATTTCTAGGTAAAATGCTAATATATTGAAAAAAAATCGTTAAATGTTAGAAATATTGTCCTTATTCTATTTACAAGGTTTCAGTTTTGTCATATTTCGATAAATCTAACTATTTTTTTACAATATCACGTTAAACTAACATGACCTTTTTGTTCAATTACAGTTACCAGGAGATGAAGATGGAGGTCAGAATTGCCGCACATTTGTTTTCCAAGATGAAGGTCACACTCTTGGAAATGCTTTAAAATGTATTATTTCACGATAGTAAGTACAGTTAAATGAACATTCCAATGCTCCATAGTTCATGATAGAAAAGATATTGCAAGCTAAAAAAAGTTGTGTTAAATTAGAAATTCCTGACAGTTAAGGCTGTGCAAGCTTCATGACTAAAGTGTGCTTAAAAATATATTCAGTAACATATTTTCTCTTTTCTTATTGTTCTTTTATTGACATCGACTATTCTTATTCTTCTCTCATATTACTTAAAAGGAGAGAAAACTCCAGAACTGCAACTCCATAAAGGTATCCTTTCAGCTGTAATATAAACATTATTACATTACAGCCCAGAAGTCCAATTTTGTGGTTACACTGTACCTCATCCCGCAGAAACTAAAATGAACTTCAGAATACAAACTTACAAAGGAAGTGCTGTGGAAGTATTGAAGAAAGGATTAGAGGACTTGGAAGACGTCTGTGATCACACCATACAACTCTTTGAACACGAAGTGAAGGAATTCAAAACATAGATAATATTATAACTCTATTAATTTGGCTATTTGTTAATTAGATAATAATTATTATGGTATCTCTGGGCTTCTTTGTGAGTTCAATAAAGTTTATTTTATGAATTATGTTTATGTATATTGATTACCACCTAATAATAATAATATAATTCATTACTTCTACCATTAGATTCACCATCAATATAATGGTCGAAGTTCAGAACAGCTTCCCGTGGACATTCTTACTGTACTATCATCTGTTCCAGAGAGTGCACTACCAGATTATACATGCATCTTTCACCATGCTGAATATCCAGTTTACCCTTCCCTTAATATAAAGTCTTTTCCCCCTAAATTTATAAAATCACATACAAATGATATTAGAAAAAATGTGAAATGCAACAATGGTGGAAACAAATTACCAAGTGTGTATTGTATCGCGCATGAATTGTACACTTTACGAGCATACGCATTTGGCACACCGCGCTCTGTCGATCGAACACAAAGTAGTATAATCAGGGCCAGCACTGAGCCAAACGGCGCCTGGTGTGAGTAAAATTTTGGCACCTTTTGTCAAAACCAGTAGACGCCTTGATAGGTGATCAGTGTGATCAATAATATTCGGATGATTTTTATTTTTATGTATCAGTTTAAGAAAAATAATATCAAGGGTAATGTTTTTCTTTTCATTACTCATATATAATATTATGAAGTTTAAATCATGTTCTACATTTGTACAATGTATCTGTACTCTTATACTACAGTGTGTCTACAGAACATTTCGATACATAACTTACCTCAAATTACTACATTGTGTCTATACAGGGTGTATCGGCACGTACCCGACAAACTTTAACCAGCTATTCCTTAGCATATTTGGAGTAAAAAATCTTATGTGCACTTTGCTGTCCGGTAACGTTTTTTTTAATAAAAAATTTATTATTCATATTTTCACCACATGTCACCACTGTTTTATCCTTTGTCAGTTTGAAAACCCATCTGGCAATATTATATTCGAATTCCGTTGAATAATGTACGTGTGTACCTATATTGGCGCGCTTTTACAATCACAACGAAATGGCACGGCACCATTCGTCTCATTTTTAACTATTATTATTTAGTGTGTGCGAAAGAGCGAAGACGCTTTTCGACATACTTGCTTATTACAGCTGTTGTACACGAAAAGCAATGCCAATGACAGTGATGTAGTGTGGAAATTTTTAATTTTTTTGTTTTTAATTGAACAAAAAATGCTACCGGACAGCAAAGTGCCATAACATTTTTTACTCCAAATGTGCTAAGGAATAGCTGGTTAAAGTTTGTCGGGTTAGTGCTGATACACCCTGTATAATATTATGATGAACATGTCAACACAGATTCTAACTTCTAACCTAATAATGTAAAATACTGCCACCATGGGTGGAACTACGGTGGAGACTCCCATGGAGGATATTATGTTTCTACCTATGAGAGCAGAATAACACCCATGTGAACACCTCGGCACAGGTTCTCCTAGTGAGGTGTTCACAGAACATTACTACCTAAGATTCAATCATGTATATACAGTTGCATATCACATTTCATTCTACTACCACGTTTTTTATATGAAACATCTATCTGTATTACTTGCACCCAATGTCAATATGTATACCTATAAACTGTATGTATAAGTGAATAGATAAATAAATGTGTTAAAACTGTTGGGTATCAGCGGACGGCTAGAGTTGCGCCCACGTTAGGTGGGCGGGGTGAAGGTAAATGATAAAAATGTTTATCATGGTTGCAATTTGTACGCATATTTATGCAAACAACTCGACCTTTGTTGCATTTCGTGTGGTTGCCGACATCAATAACCGCTTTTGCCTTGTTAATTTTGGTTACATAAAAAAAGTTGTTTAAAGATAACAATGCATATTTATCACTTGCGAGACGAACCTGTGAACTGTTCCACATAAATTTTACAACAAACC
Source organism: Hesperophylax consimilis (assembly GCF_061612785.1). NCBI lineage: Eukaryota > Metazoa > Arthropoda > Insecta > Trichoptera > Limnephilidae > Hesperophylax > Hesperophylax consimilis. The sequence goes on along the minus strand of NC_142840.1, from coordinate 8,900,495 downwards.
AAGGATAGTTGAAAAAATAATTTCAAAATTCAGTTCACAGATTCAGCATACGCCAGTAACTTTTGCTTAGTGCTTTGCAAGCTTTTTGCCTGTTACCTTCACAGATTTGTGAAAATCAACTTTGAAATTTGTTAATTCTGTGAAACCAGCCCTATACCTAACTCGCTGCACTAACATCAGACTATCTCCACATTTTTCATGATCATACCTAGTTTTAGGCACATAAACCTCAGAGATCTCTTCTACAGCAATTGTCCTTCCTGCTAGTTTCACCTCACTGCCATATATCAGGGTGGGGGTACCAGCACTCAGTTGTGGACTGGTTGACTTGTACTAATAATTATTTATTTTTCCCACTTATACTCAAAGCAGAAAACAAAATCCAAGAAATGGGATCTCTTCTACAGCAATCGTCATTCCTGCCAATTTCTCACCTCACTGCCATATATAAGGTTGGGGGTACCAACACTCCTTTATGGACTGGCTGGCTTGCATTAACAATTATTTATTTTTACCGCTTATACTCGAAGCAGAAAACAAAATCCAAGATATTCTTGGGGCCCAATTTTGTTTGAGAATTTGAATAATTCACAAAACTTCGAAGTTCAGTGAAAGATATATCCAGTTCAGTGAAGCAACTGGGCCATAATGATATTGAATAGAACCTTCATATAAAATTAAGGTTGAAATTTGATGAATTGTCGAATTCTGTGAAACAACTGGCCCTTACAATATCACAGAACAGGCCTGGAATTTAAGAAATAAAGTTTTTCAGGTTCTCAAGTCATGTTTATTTCAAACTTTTTACTGTTGGGGGTAAACATTATCCGCGAAGCGCAGCACCTTCTGGGGTTTGGCCAGGTACTCGGCAAACTCTTGATAGGGGGTCTTGCCCAGAGGAAGGTCCCTCCACAAGTCAGGAGTGAGGAAAGCGTAGGTCTTGGCAATGGCAGCGTAGGTGGCCTTGGCGAAGTTTCCAAGGGTGGCGGTGGAGCCACGTGCAGAGGTGTAGCAATCCTCAATACCAGACATCATCAACAGCTTCTTGGGGACTGGACCAGATACGATTCCAGTACCACGGGGAGCGGGAATGAGACGCACCGACACAGATCCGCACTTGCCAGTTACCTGAGATAAATAAAATTGTAATTAGTACACCTGCAATGTTAATAGAGGGGTGGAATATTGTTTAAGGAATGATCAGACGCATTGCAGCTGACATCGAGCAAAAGCTCTCCAGTGGAAACCACGAATGAATAAAATTTGTATCATCATTTAGTAATTTAAGTAAATCCACGTAGAATAATAAATGTGGAAAGTAAACAATCAAAATTACCTTGCAAGGAACGGTGTGGGGCTTTCCGATCTTGTTTCCCCAGTATCCTCGTCGGACGGGTACAACGGACAGCTTGGCGAGGATGATGGCACCACGGATAGCGGTGGCCACTTCCTTGGAGCACTTAACTCCCAGACCAATGTGTCCCTTGCTGTCTCCGATGGCGACGAAGGCCTTGAAGCGGGTACGCTGACCAGCACGAGTCTGCTTCTGGACAGGCATGATCTTCAGGACCTCATCCTTCAGATCAGCACCGCCAATGAAGAAGTCAATGATCTCGCACTCTTTAATGGGGAGAGAGAACAGGTAGATCTCCTCCAACTTCAGGATCTTTCCGTCACGTACTAAACGTCCCAGCTTGGTCACCGGCACCCATTCCTTCTGGTCTTCTTTTCCGCGTCCACGCCCGCGGCCTCTGCCGCGTCCACGGCCTCGTCCACGATCTCCGCGTCCGCGATCTCCTCCTCTATCGCCCCCACGAGCGCCAAAACCTCCGCGGAATCCACCACGTCCAGCGGCTGGAGCTGCGTCCGCCATTCTGAAAAGTAACCACAAATGATAAATAACCTCGCTCCCTATTTAATAAAACAATGTTTGGAAACCGTTATAGATCAGACGTAAACGACCGTCACTGAAAGATTTCTCTGGTGGAAACCACGAATGTTATAAATATGTTATCATCATGTTGAAAACACGTGTCAAAATGGCGACACGTTCGAAGTAAAGTTTTCGGTCCTTACAATCGGAAAAATATTAAGGTATCGATAAAACACTTATTGAGAGGGAAACGCTGCACTAAAATAAATAGATTATATCAGTACACCAATGCAATAATATTCGTAAATAACCTTAAAAATACTCACGTAGAACAAGGTGATAATACGAAGCGAACCGGAAATGTAATGAGACAAATTGAAGGACGCCGCAAACTTTTATAACTTATTAGAACTGCGTTCACTTCATCGGCTGCGTTTTTTGATGCAAAGTACTTACCCACTTGACAAAAACTGTTTCCGAAGCGAGCTTATATTTTTTAACTTTCATAAATGTACATAGCAATGGCAAGTATTTCAGAACTATGACATTAACATTTTTATTTAGAGATTGCTCACAATAATCGAACACATTAAAAAACAAGTTTATGGTAACCATGCTAATGTTTAAATAATTTACAATGCTTTTATAAATCTTTGAAAGAATATTTACCGAACTTAAGGCCAATATTTTAGTATTTTTGGGTGATGGTATCAGACAGCTTATTTTGCTAGTTCATGTGCTAGAAACCAAGCCTAACGTGTACATTACAGTAAATGTATTCGAACCAGTTTTTTTTAAGGGGAGTTGAATGAACAATTTCCCAAGATTTTGTATTTATCACCCCGCTTCAAAAAGTTTACTAAATCTGACCGAATGGAGCCAAGGGCGCTGTACATATATTTTGAATTGTGATTTTCACAAAAATGGCGCCACGCATGTCAGCCTAGTATTTTTTTTTATTTTCAAATATTATAAGAATTTTTATTTACTTTTTTTCAAGAACCGAGAAACAGAAAAACAGTGAACTGTACATTTGTTTTTACACCCGTTTAAGAAAGCACTAAAAGATTTTCGTTTAAATATGGCTCTCTGAAAAATAAAGATCGAATGCATTTATTGGTTTGCATTTCAACCTAATTTTTTTAGCCTTTGTCGCTTTTTCCGTGCGTTTCTGTATAATTATACATATTTACTTCATATTTAATAAAATCCTTTTACCCACACCACACACCTATTCCAATAGAGGAGTCTGGCGCCTGTCATTGTGAGAAATGTAACTAATTTTCCACTCCAAATCACCATTAGATGGCATAGCACTGTCTTCCACGAACCCCCTCAATTCAATTATTGAAAAATTGTGGTTTGTTGTTTTCCTGAAGCTTTACGGCATTTACGGTTTTCAAAAGGAACCCCGAACTCGGTATGGCCATAGGCCTTTTCACAATTCAAAACGGCCCTGTTTGTAACCCCAACCAACGCTAGGTATACGTCAGCTTCTAGTTAATTCTGACTACTTTCTCGTTCCTTCCTGTAAGCTCTATAAAAAATTAAGCGCCCCCCTAGCTTGGAAGCTGGCGACGCCCCTGAAATCATTCCAATCTTTTTTTGCGTTTATCTAAAAACAATTTTTTTGTAGATAAGTCCATGGTGAACGTTTATTTATGGGCCCCTGTGGGCCCCTGTGATCTAAGTGCTGAATTTACGATGCACATTCGCACCGACGGAATTTTATAATTATGATGTAAACATTGAAAACAATGAAATCCGGAATTTTGTGCACTGCAGTTAGTTTTGAATTAGTTTTTCAAAATATTATTACTTCTTTGTCTATGCGCCATCTCTTTCTCTTTGGACTTTTGACAATTAACTTTTTGAGGTTATTATTTTCATTTTGAGACGTAAGAAAATAAGAATTTCTGCGTATTTTTCTATTTAATATAAAATTAATACGAGGAAACACGAAAAGATAAAATGTTGAAAATGATTGGAAGAACGCATATTTATAATCTAATGTACAATAATTGCGCTGTATTTTCTTCAAAAACTGAACTCCCTGGTTTTGGTTTATCAAACGTAAAGAAGAAAGTAGGTGACGCAAATGTTAAAGTTACCCTGGTATCTCAAAATGAAGATGTGACCATTGTTAGTCTTGCAGAAGCGCAAAAAATATCTAAACGAAGAGATTTAAAACTAGTAAAAATAATAGACGTTGATGCTAAAACAAGTAGGCCAGTTTACAAGTAAGTAAGCACCGTTAATACGTTGAGTATGTAAGCCGGGTCTCCATCGGCATTATTACAACAAACCTAACATTGGGGTAGGGCAGGATTGGCCCTGTGCAGGCGAAATTGGAGCAGTCCGTTTCGGCCGCCGATTTGCCAAGGCGCCAAGAAATCAAGACACTGATAATATTTAATGCTTACACAGAGCCCGGTAATTATTTCCCGAAACTCCGTAATTTTAGGCACAGATTATGGAAATTACACTTTGTTTCAACAATTACAACAATAAACAACTGTTCAAAATAGGTTCTTACGTTGGGTTAATTGAGTAATTTTTGCATATTTAGATTGAAACAAAATACACACAAGTGTCACTCCATACAAAAAAGTCTAAAGTGGCGGCAAAAGTACCGTTTTATAGGGTAAATTTTGATTGAATAAAAATGGAATTATAACGCAATTTTTATCATCTACCCTGACATAAATCTTTGTTTGTGTAGTAAATGTGTTGAAACGAAGTGTAATATTCATAATCTGTGTCTATTTAAAGTGCGGCGGTTAGGGGAATACTTACCTTTTTTTTGCCGATGGAAAACAAAAAGTTAATTCAGTTGTGGCCCCGACCCAATGTTTTGAAAACATTTGGTCGCTGGAGACCCGACTTGACGCCAAAAACTTTGCAAACTCATTGTAGGATTCAAATAAAATGTCGAATTTCACCTTCACCGTATTCAGATAGCTAGTCACTCTCACCACGGTGAAGATTTAGGAGGTTCCAGATAACATTCTACATAGGTTCCACAATAAGAAGCATATTTTTTTACAAACTTATTCTATGAATAACTGAAACCCTTGAAAAATCACAGGATACTATAATTATTTATAAAAACAATGATTGTCTCAGGATCATTGCCTTTCTAAAACAAACATTGTCAATTTTTAGAGACATTCAGAAATTTACCTATTGAATACCGTTAGTAAACTTAAAAAATGACATCTGTCAAAAATATATTCAAAAGAAATGCACACATTTCAAATAAAGAATTATTAATTAATTCAAATAAAATAATTTTGGTACCTATTTATCACTTGTCTGAATTATTCCGAAAATCAGTTCCAATTTTGAAATAAATTCAAAGCAAATCCATGTTCTAGAGTTCATTGAACCGGAGTTACAAATACAACCGAAATTAGTATTTTTAATAATATGTAGGATGCTTTATACATTGGGTTGCCATCCGTCCCGATATATTGGAACTATCACCGTTATCGAGCCCTCTGTCCCGACAAAACCTATAATGTCCCAATTTAAAAGCCAGCACAATGGAGCAATGCTGTTTATTAACGACCATTCTCTACGGCCATGCTATCTACCTGCCTAGATGCTGTTCGTCTTTAGCTATCAGGCTACCTCTACTGCGTGTATGCATTTGAGATATATTTTTTCGGCATTGCACATCACTCCCCCCGTCTCAACGAAACCCTATTCATATGGGGCCCACAGATTCAGTTCTGTTCTAAGATACTTACAGTACTAACAAACAAATTTATGCATATTATTTACGTATACAGGGTGTATCGGCACGTACCCGACAAACTTTAACCAGCTATTCCTTAGCATATTTGGAATAAAAAATCTTATGTGCACTTTGCTGTCTGGTAACTTTTTTTTTTAATAAAAAATTTACTATTCATATTTTCACCACATGTCACCACTGTTTTATCCTTTGTCAAAGTTTGAAAACCCATCTGGCAATATTTTATTCGAATTCCGTTGAATAATGCACGTGTGTACCTATATTGGCGCACTTTTACAATCACAATGAAATGGCACGGCACCATTCGTCTCATTTTTAACTATTATTATTTAGTGTGTGCGAAAGAGCGAAGATGCTTTTCGACATACTTGCTTATAACAGCTGTTGTACACGAAAAGCAATGCCAATGACAGTGATGTAGTGTGGAAAATTTTAATTTTTTTGTTTTTAATTGAACAAAAAATGCTACCGGACAGCAAAGTGCCCATAAAATTTTTTACTCCAAATGTGCTAAGGAATAGCTGGTTAAAGTTTGTTGGGTTAGTGCCGATACACCCTGCATACATATTTATTTTATTTTTATTTATTTATTAATCTTAAGTTAGCTCACATCTTCGTGTGTGCTAATAGTTTTATAAACATATAAACATGTACATTGTTTGGCAAACATAATCTTTCTTTAAATATTTCAATAAAGTCACGAAAAAAGAAACATTAATAATTGAGATAGACATATTTTCTTAATTCATTTTTGAACTTATTAATATTTTCTATCACAGCAATTTCCTTCGGGATTTTGTTATAGAGTTGAACGGCCTGGTACATCAGAGATTTTTGGGTGCTTGTTTTTTTTCTTGTTGGCAATCTAATTTGCTTAGAATTTCTCGTCCCGTGTCCGTGTATCTCGTTATTGTAATTTATTTTTCTTTTCAGTTCCTTAGACATCATCCCTATGTTAATTTTATGTATAAAAATAAGTACATTCAAATACACAGTTTGCTTCACCGTCAAAATATTCAGCTCCTTTAACATGTCTCTTATCCGTGTGTATATGTTGCGCTTAAGTATTATTCGCATTGCTTTATTTTGTAATATGTATATATAATATATATACAATAATCTACCGACCTCCGTGCGTGTCACACGTGATATCAATACTACATATTAATTAATGTACTATCAATCGGGTTCTTACTATACAAGTTCAATTTTAATCTAGTATGTAGTACAGCAATTGTGCGTGGTCTCAGAACAATAACACATGAAATAATAATATCAGTGCTAATATTTTAATAATACACCGAAGTGACCGTGTTTTCATTATCTACCCACTAACAACATTATCAAAATGTCAATCGAGCAGCTGAACGAAAAATTTACTATTACAATGAGCGATTTCGAAAAGAGACTGAACACGGCATTAAATAAACCCGGCAACTCGCAAACTGACTTTAAAAAGATCCATGATGATTTTGCGGCCTTCAAGGTTAAGATTACTGCTGATTTGTGCGCCCTTCAGGAGGATGTGACCAGACTGGAGCTTCGTGTGGATGCAATTGACGCAGCTTCCAGGAACCATGTTCTTCTCCTGCACGGTGTTAAAGAATCACCATCTGAAGACACCCGCTCCCTGATGAGCAATGTTTTGACCGGTCTAGGATGCCCCGACGACGCCATCAAGGGCATCGAGTGCGCCAAGAGACTGGGTCGTGCCTTGCCCAATAAGAGCAGGCCCATCCTGCTTCAGTTCCTGCGCCAGTCCGATCGTCGATCCGTGTGGGAAAGAAAAAAGGGTCTGAAAAACTCTGCTCTCCTCTTAACAGAGTCGCTCACTCCCATACGGCAGAAGTTATTCTCCAAGGTCCGTTCGGTCTTTACACCATTCAAATGCTGGACCAGTGATGGAACCATCGTCGTTCTCCTTCCGGATGGCAGCAAGCGCGCCATCAACTCCCAAAAGCAGCTGGATATCGTGACCGCCCTCTTGACGAGGGCCAAGGCTCTTAACCCAGCAGCTCCTCCAGTTAACAAGTCCACCGGCGCCGTGCCCGATTCCGATTCCATTGCTGGTTCTGTTAATGATGACTCCAGACCGATCGGTCTGCGTTCCAGAACCAATAAACATAAATAATAATCTCTTCAAACTTAGCATAAATACCTTGTGGCATCATTATCGGTATTTTTAAAAGTAGGTTACTAAAAATAATAATAAAAAGTGATTTGTTTTTGATAATATAAATAATAATCTCTAAAACTACGTTATTAAAACCATATTTTGCTCGAATGGTGAATAGTTTGAATTATCAACAAGTACGTAGGTACATATATGATATACTTAACTTACATTATCGCATTATAACTTATCCTACATATTATAACTTTATTATTAATCTGCCCACAAACCATAATAACAAACATCTTATGAATACCTATGTAGTACCCGCTCGCCATACAATTAAGTAATTATTATTATTCAATTCAGCCTGCTAAAATATTATACACATTTAGAAACGCCCGTATTATAGTACTCGTGCAGGCAAATTATCGCAATACCGCGCATCTTACAGTTGTTGATACCTACTTACAATTAGGCTACTGGCAGCGTGTGTACTTCACGACCTTTATTTACAATTTCGATGATATTGTGTGCCTTTATCTCATTGTATACCTATATCTTATGTACCTATGCTCAAAATGCAGTGATACTATTATTACTGTTTATTATTCATGTTTATCTTATGTTTTCCATGTATATCATGTTAATAATACTATAACATTGTATATCTCTCATGTACATATCTATCTACAATGCTACTAATAGATATTGTCTATATTTCAAGAATGCCTACTAACAATAATCCTGATACTATTGATACGGTCTCTACTTTATTTTATTCGTATATTTACAAGCTATAATCAAGCTGTTCATATTATTTCCTGTATTTATAAACATATTTCAAGATCATTCACACGATCTGCATTTTTCTTTTAATTTTAACTTACCGTTGTATATCATGTTAATAATACTATAACGTTGTATATCTTTCATGTACATATCTATCTATAATGCTACTAATAGACATTGTCTATATTTCAAGAATGCCTACTAACAATAATCCTGATACCGTCGATACGGTCTCTACTTTATTTTATTCGTATACTTACAAGCTATAAGCAAGCTGTTCATATTATTTCCTCTATTTATAACCATATTTTAAGATCATTCGCACGATCTGCATTTTTCTTTTAATTTTAACTTACCATTGAATAATGTTATTATTTTTATTTTTATTTTTATCTCTTTTTTTATGTTTATTTTTATTTTTATTCTTATTTTTATTTCCTATTTCGTTTATACCTAGTTATCTTATAAATTTTGCTAAAATAGTCTGTTCTGTTTTCAATATTAATTTTTGTATATTTACAATAAGGAATGTATATACTACCCAATATAGAAGATACACTCCTACACTCTCCTTACCCATCTTTATCTCGCTATCCCCCCTCCTCCTGTACTTGATGCTCACTTTTGTACATTATTCTATCAATTTAATATCGTACATGTCATTCATAATACACTACTCTTCAGTTATACTCATATATTATAACCAAATTGTACCCAACTATTACTCAACTAAATTAAAATGTTAAATATTATATACCAAAACTGTAGAGGACTACGTACTAAAACTGATATTTTTCACAATAATATTCTTTTGAATGACGATTGCTTCATTTTCGGTATATCTGAGTCTTGGCTTATTGATTCTATTTTAGATCCGGAACTGGCACCAACTGAATTTTACAGTATTTTTAGACGGGATAGGACAAATAACATTACAATTAATAGCATTAATACCCAATCAGATTCTCGTCGAGGCGGTGGAGTCATGATCATAACTCATAACAATCTTAACGCATACCCTCGCGAAGACTTGGTCTGTAATGCTGAATGCATTTGGGTAACTATTCCCCCGTCTAACTATACTTCAAAACGTACCATTCATGTTTCTTGTCTATACTTACCACAGGGACATGGATATGAAAATGCTCTCAGTTCATTCCTTTGTTTGCTTGCTAACGTCAAAGATCAAAACCCAGATGATATTATTTTCGTAATTGGAGACTTTAATATGCCCACCATAACATGGAAACCACAAGATAAAAATTCACACTTAACACCTGAAAATTTAAATTCAATTACTTCCTTACTTACTGACACAATCCATTACTCTGAACTGAACCAATACAATTTCATCAAAAATGCCAATAAACGTATACTAGATTTAGTTATCTGTAATGAGGAATGCCTTGTATCTCAAGCATACAACCCTCTTGTCAAAGAGGATTTACACCATCCATCGCTCAAAATCATACTACAATTAGACACACTTCCAACTATCAATGCTCCACCAAAAGAAATTTGTCGGTATGATAAAGCTGATTATGATTTAATAAACCAACACCTGTCTAAAACAGACTGGTCTTTTACTCACGATAATGCTGACGTTGACCAAGCAATTTATACTTTTTATGACATTTTAAATAACACCATTAACCAGTTTGTCCCCAAACGTTTCATCAAAAAGAAAAAATTTCCCAACTGGTACTCACCTCCCCTAATCAAAATCATAAATGAGAAACAAAGACTACACAAAAAATGGAAATCAAATAATAATCCAGTTGATTACATAGAGTTTTCTATCAAACGAATACAACAAAAACACTTACAGAAACATTGTTACACCCAATATATAAATTCAGTTGAGTCTAGTATTCCAACTAACAATAAAAGTCTCTGGAACTACGCTAAGAACAAAAATAGGACAAATGGCATACCACAAATCATGAACCTAAAAGACGAGTCAGGCACCGGTGCTCATCAAGTGTGCCAACTGTTCTGTAAACACTTCCAATCTACTTACGTAAGCGATGAGGGCACGGATGATCCCAGTAATATAGATAATTCTACCTGCGTTAATAATGATAACCCGATCGGGGACGTACAAATAAGCAACTCATTGGTCAATAAATACTTGAATGAATTGGATGTTACAAAGGGTGCGGGTAGTGATGGTATCTCGCCATTTTTTATCTCAAAATGTGCCAAAAATCTTGCATTTCCTTTAACTAACTTATTTAACATGTCTTTAAAAAAAGGAATATTTCCTACAAAATTCAAAGAAGCCATTATAATCCCCATCCATAAAACTGGTTCAAAAAGTAACATTGCAAACTATCGCCCAATCTCAATACTCACAGTATTTAGTAAACTCTTTGAGCGTATTGTGTACGATCAAATTTATATAACTATTGTCCGCAGCATACAAAATCAACAACATGGTTTTTTACAAAAAAGGTCAGTAATAACAAACTTAGTCAACTTTACTGAATACTTAACAAGCAATATGGATAATGGACACCAAGTAGATGTTATCTACACAGATTACTCGAAAGCTTTCGATAAAGTTAACCACTCTATCCTCATTAAAAAATTACACCAATTAGGAATCCATGGCGACTTACTTAGGTGGCTAACTTCATATCTGCAGAAAAGACTACAGTGCGTATCAGTTGAGGGAACTAAGTCTAGTTTCTTAACTGTGCCCTCTGGCGTACCGCAGGGTTCCCATCTGGGACCATTACTGTTTAATGTATATATATTTGATATTTATAAATGTTTTTTACATGCTAACTACCTTGCATATGCAGATGACAAAAAAATATACTTAGTAATCAAATCTATCAATGACTGCATAAAACTTCAAGAAGACCTAAATCGTCTTTTTGCATACTGTAAATTAAACAAATTAATCATAAACATTTCTAAGTGCAACAAATTATCTTTTACGCGCAACAAAAATAAAATTTATTTTAATTATAACTTTCATGATACACATATCAATGAAATAGAATCAATCCGTGACCTTGGGGTAGTACTGGATGTAAAACTAAATTTTATCAAACACATTAACGAAGTAATCAACAAAGCCAATAAAATGTTGGGATTTATAATTCGTATATCTAAACCTTTTCGCAATATTAAAACCATGTATTCCCTCTACACCACGTATATCCGCCCCCACTTAGAATACTGCACACTAATTTGGGCACCGTTCTACCAATGCCATATTGACAGAATCGAAAGTGTGCAAAACAAATTTTTTAAACACATAAATTATAAATTTAAATTACTCTTTGCAAATAACACCGAATCCTTAAAATTTCACAACTTTACTCCACTTCAAACACGTAGATTAATATCTGATCAAATATTTTTATACAAAATTCTGAATAACGGCCTGGACTCTCCTGAACTCGTAAATTATTTAAGAATTCACATACCTACAAGGCCAACCAGACAAAACCATTTTTTTCATTTGCCCGCGTGCAGAACCAACCTTAGAAAAAATTCTCCAATCCCCCGTATATGCGCGCAATATAACACGCAATTTAATAATATCGATATTCTTAATAATACTCTTGTGAAATACCGAAACGAAGTCAAGCGCACGACCACAAATATTAATTAAATTAATGCACAGTTATAGAAAAGGTACAACATGAGCGTCTCCTGTCCCCATCCCATCTTCCTCTGCCTCTTGCCCTTTCCTATTCCTTCTTCCTTCTAATATATTTAAATGATTTTTATTTTTTTTGTTAATTTAATTTTCAGTCAATCTTGTATTATATCACATTAACCAACATTAGCATAAGAAACTATTTTGGCTTACCTCATATGTAACCTCTTGTATAACTAATCCTGTAAAAAAATGCTGTTTGTTTCTTACAATAAATAAATAAATAAATATTTTTTTAATCTTAATAAAGCCTTCGCGCAAGTTTTCGCCAAGAATGGCGAAGCTGCTAGCTGTAGCTGATGTTACTTAGGATTACCTAAATCATGTCAAATATCCCAATAGACCCTTTATTTATACATATTACAAGCCAATTACTGGATATTTATATAGAATTTCCTTTTTTTCTGCCAAATAAACACAGACAGTATTTTGAAAATAAGCCAACCTAATAATATAATTATTTGGGTAGTAATATTGTAATAGTTAATAGATGTACCAACAGATGGCACTGATTGCTACATTTGCTGGCACTGCCGAAAAGCACGAACTTTATAGACATAGACGCCAGCACAGACGAGTTGGCACTTTTGTTTTAACCGCTTTTTGTGTAGAATACAGTCAACATTTGAATATAATGACATCTACGTCGTTTTGCATATTTAGTTTCTGCTTTTGACAAGTTATATTGGGGCAATATTTTTGAACGTGAAGATTTTATTCTTGCAGTAATGTTTTACATTGTAATATTATTTGTGAATAAGGTAGGGTAGGTGCCTACACGGACGGTAATTCCTCTGCATATACCCAAAAATATGCTTCCCAGCTTAAATAATTGATAATCAATGTATTTGATACTACCATTAATTACAAAAAATTTTCAATTTCAGATTAATGTCAGGTTCAGACTTTTACGAAGAAGACTTGAAAAGGCGGGACCAAAAACGTGAGGCGAGGAAAGCACCAATGATCAAAGGAGAAAAGTTTGTTCCAGTTTCATGTAATATTGCAGAACACGATTTACAAATACACATTAAAAGGATATCTAAATGGTTGCAAAAGTTTTATGAAATTAGAGTTGCCATAAGTGCTGAGGGACGGGATCCAGAGCGTGTAGTAAGTTTATTTATTTTACAATGTCTCTCATCTTAATAATTTATGTTAGGACTATCTGACATATCAATCTACATCACGCACAGACTTGGAACTTCCAATAGTCAAACAGTCAGAAAATAGTACTAATAGAACTCACAATCATAAACTCTCAAAGGATAACAAATTATTGATTTATTTTATTTTTACTCAGGTAATAGTTTCTATTTGTATCAATATTTCAAGCAACTAATTATTGTTTATAATAATTTGTTATCCTTTGTACTATGCATAAAAAACATTGTCTTATAAACATTAGTTTATCATTAAAAAAATATAATCAACTCTCAAATTAAATGTGTAAGAACAATATGTTCACAAAGACTATCTGCAATCATGGCTTGGCCTAATTCAGCATATCGCTCGCCATACACTACCAATGGGAATGTATGGCGAGCGGTATGCTGGAATAGGCCAAGCTACAAGAATGTAGAGCGCTTATAGCGTGGTCTGTCACAGACTTTAACCCCATTATATAGCAAAAATGGTCCCACTTTGACAAAAGATTAACTCTGTTCAATTAATTGCTATGTTTTAGTTGTGTATTTTACCGTCAGATAGATTAATTATCTTCAACAATCTGTAAACATATATTTTTTTTAATATTCTAGGGGAGGATCTTTGATGATATACAAAAAGAAACGGTAGAATTTGGCATTGTTAAACAAAAACAACTTTTGAAAAATGGCAACATCAAATTTCAAATTGTACCTAATTTGAATGCATCTACCAATGAAGCTTCGGAAAAAGACCCCAGTAAAATTGAACAAACTTCGAAATCTGCAGATAACAATGAAATACCAGAAACGAAGCAAAATGACCCAAAAGAAAAGAGTTCGCAGTCATTGTGACTAGAAAAACATATATTTTCTGCATTTTCTGGAGCGCTCACTATTTTCCTGTTGGCTAAATATGGATATTTGTACTATAGTAGAAGAGAGTCCACAAAAAATAAGTAGGTTTAGAATTTTTGAAGGATGAACCATTGTTTGAAAGTATGAAATATCTATTTTACTACACTTTGCCCATGTCTTTTGCAGCTTGTATAGCTGCTAATGTGTGGTCAGTATCACAAAACTTCCAGTTTTATGAACTTGAATTTGTGTTTTTATTTCAATAATATATATTTTTAAATGTAATTTGTAACTTCTAGTCCCTTGTTCTTTGATGAAACTATTTTCTTTTATGGAGTTAAGCTATTTCATATTTGATTTCTAATTTTGTAAATATTAGAGTTAAGTAACAGCAATAAAATTGTTCAACCAACCCTGTTTTTATTTTTAATTTCCAATTAAAAGTATGTTATGATCAAAACCATCTAAATTACATTCTATAATAACAAAAGGGCGGCCCCCTTAACTCACCTAAATATAAGATTTCACAACAATACTTGCAACCCTGTTTCGTGTTCTAACTGTAGAAATGAATTCGGGGAACACAGTTAAATACCTAGGAATTATAATGGACAGCCAACTAAAATGGACAAATAACGTAGAAAAGCTTATAAATAAACTTAGGTATTTAACTTAAATTTTTAAATGATTGAATAACATAGTTGACATTAAAAGAATGAAATTGGTTTATCATACTGTAATCGACCAGCTAGGTCTTTTACACAGACTGTAAGATAGGGGGCCGGTCAGTCCGTAGTAGGCCGCTAGGTCCGGGTAGAAATCTGCTTTACCCTTGCTCGGGTCGGTAAAGGAATCTACTTTTATCCTTGCTCCGGTCGGTACAGGAATCTGCTTTTATCCTTGCTCCGGTCGGTACAGGAATCTTCTTTATCCTTGCTCAGTTCGGGGCCGGAATCTGCTTTATCCTCGGTGCGGGAGGAGGCAGGCAGGGGCAGAAATCCAGGGGGGAGCCAAGTCAAAGAAGTATCCAAGTTCAGATCCAGAGAGAAGTGGTCGGGAAGAGCAGAGTAGAGTAGCTGGTGGCGGTCCAAGGCAGAGAGAGAGCGCTGAAGGCTGGCGCGCCGTATTTATTGCGCAATCCCCCTCTCCCGATTTTGGGGAGGGCGGGGTCGACGCGCTGCCTTCATTCGCGGGTTGTTGATGATCCGCGGGCTGTGACGTCCGCTAAGATTTAATTAGCGGAGGTCGCAACCTTTAGAACTACTCTACTCTTTATGCTCTTTTAATCGATCCTAACCACTTCTCTCTAGCATTTTTATTTATTAATCAGTTGTACATAATTCATTCAGTGTGGGGGTCCCCGGCCCAACATATTCAGGGGAAATCATATTTAATTTTCTTAATTCTAAATTAATACTAATTTTTATTGACTAATTATGTTAAGGAGAGTCCGGCCGTTTTATAAATGTATTTTATTTCGTAATATATACGGCCAAACTCTCTAAAACTTAGTCTAAACATTTCAATAAATCATCAATTAAAAATATTTCCCCGTACAACGTTGCTTAGGGGCACGTTGATTGGTCCGGGGCGGTCGCCTGGGCCGGCCGGGCGCTTGCGGTGAGGGGAAGCGATGCGGGGGTGAGCGGGACTCGAGGTATCGAAGCCCCACGTAAGTTCTAAAACCACGCTCCCGCTCCGCGCTTCGACCATTATGAAATGACGGCCGCCGAGAGCGGTACACACCGTCCGGTACACATACATTGGTGCAATCATCAATATCTTATGGAATAATTGGATGGGGGGTACCCATAATAATAATAATTTTATAAGCCACTAGAATTACTCAAATATTAATTCTAAAAATAATGTTGAATAAAGATTTTACCTACCCCTCCTTGAAATTATTCCAAGAAGCTGAACTCTTATAGCCCAGCTACACTACTCGCGAAGTTGATCGAAGTTGACCGAATACGATAGTGTGGGCACGAACTTCGCTTCGCTTCGGGCATCTTCGCTTCGCTTCGCAAGACTTCCGATTGTTGTCGGTAAATGCGCCCGAGTCAAAGGACTCGATGCGTCACGGCATAAATAAACCAATCACTGACTGGTTGGACTGAGTTACTCGCGAAGTTGCGAAGTGTGTGGGCACGCACTTCGAACTTCGTCGAGGACTTCGTCGAAGCGTCGAAGCGAATAGTGTAGCGGCCGCTTTAGATATAAGAAAAATTTACTGTATGCAATGTCTGAAATATATATTTTCACAAAATCCATACTTTACAAAAAACGAAAATCGCTCCAGCAGTAGAGTAAATAATGCATTTGAGGTTCCCCTATGCAAAACTAAGCTTGCACAGAGACATGCTTTTTTCATTGCGCCAAAAATTTACAATGCACTCTATCACATTGTATAAATTAGATGTAAAAATATATCATCTTACAGCGTATACAAAAATTTAATAAAGACTTGGATCGTTACCAATGACACAAATACTTACCTGCTATAACATCCTTCCTGCTGTAACTTTACAAATTCTTAATTTTTATTTAACTTGTTTTTTTTTTATTATAATTTTGTAAATACGGAATTATTTGTTTTATAAATATTTTTTTAATATTATAAACATAATGTTATAATTTATAATCTTAACCGCATAATAAAACACAAGTATACCCACGAACTGGCGATGCCTTTGTCGGATGTTTTTTTTTTTATATTATACATATATGCATACTATTGTACTATATTTTTTGTTTAATTGTATAATTTTTTTTTAACTTATATCTACATATAAGATAAAAAATTATAGTTTTTTTCTTTTTTACTTAATATAAAGTTTATGTATGTATATGTATTCAACAAAAAAATTATTAAAAAAAAAAATCAATGACTAAAGTAAAATTCATTCATGGTTATGATAGTAAATCCACAGAGTTCAACCTGTGTTTATTTATTATTTATCTGCTTATAAATATAAATCTTCTTAAAATTATCACTTTTGTATGGTAAAGAATTTATTATTTTTATTTTTATTGATTATTGAGTTAGTTTATGTTTTACATACATAAAATAATATGTACATGATTACATTTCATTGTTTACATAATTATATTTTTACAGCAAGTAAAAATACTGTTTTTTTAAATAATTCATTCTTCAGAGTTTTTCTCATATGCGGCAGTAATTTTTAAAACCCTTTAATAGGTACTTATGAACAGGAAAAAATTTTCACAGAAGTTCTCTACAACCCATTGGTTTCGAATAATTATTGGGGGAATCAATTTTAAGTAGAAAATTTGTGAGAATATGTGGGTAGAAATGATCTGAGTACAGTTTACAAATTACTTATTATTAATTAATCCTCAGGTCGGTATAAAATACTTTTCAGTATTTTGTAACCGGTATTTTTTTGTACCTGTACTCACTGTACCCAGTAACGAAAAGTACTCACAGGACCCACCTCTAGTATTGAGGATGCCATAAGCAAGAATGCATAAATAAACCTTAGAGTAATAATATAAATAAACCAATCACCAAGAATGGTTTATTATGGGTTTATTTATGCCATAAGCCATGTAGTGGTTTATTTATGTCATGTAGGTAGATTCGATTTTTCAATTCCTGCCTGTTGAATTTTATTTGTCATTACGTTTTTCTATGGTTTCCAAGTCAAGTCATAGATAATTGATATCATTTTCGTAAAGTGACGTGTGGCGTATGGTCATATTTCAAACGTGTGGTCATAATTTGTTCAGGTTATCCATGTCGCCGGCTTTCATTTTTGATTTAATACACCTGAATTAAAAAGATACCGGTATTTGTCAAAAAATGGTAAGTGTCTGCTATTTTACGTAGTTTGCCATTTCGGAAAGGTATAAACATTATGTCTTGAAAGTTGCTTAGAATATGACATCAGATTTTTGAAAATATTGCACATATTGTGATCCTTTTATTTGGAAACTTAGTCATGGTAAGTTTCACTGAAGGATTTAAAAATAGCGTTCAACAAATACAGACATAAATACAAACCATATTCTGTATTTTTACCATTAAAAAATTTGATGATTGTTGATAGTAATCTAACCAAAAATTCGTATTGCGAGTATCGGATATTTTACGCGGTCAATAATTGATAGCGACTTGAGTATAAACATGCTGTGTAATGTATTCATCCTAAACTACTTATTAAATAGTGTAGTTGATTAAACATAACTCAAATACTATTATAAAAAACCACCTCGCAGAAAAGGAAGGTGTCAATTGTGGCGGGTTAACCTTTCCTTATTTGTTGTGTGTATTTAATATACATTGCTTCTAATAACTTTAATAACTCTATAAATATAATAAATTCTGGGTTCAGATTTTAGGTATTCCTCTGTTATACATTTATGCAATGAATTAAAAAACAATATTTTATTAGTTTTTTCAATTAAAAATCAGAGTGTTTTGTTAAAAATCGGGATTAAATACAATCAACCATGTGACACTGCTACGCGAAGAGTGTGCGAGGAAATGACACACTATTGATGTCCGGCTTTAGTTCGCTATGCGGGAACATGAGAAATCCACACGTCAGCAGTTGTATTTAGACCATCGGGTAAAATTTCGATCGCGCTGGCCTCGCTTATTATGAATATTTTTTAGATAAAACCTTTAGATTCACCTTAATTACTGTACGACACAACTTTTAACCTTCGGGGAGGCGGAAAATATTGCAATAAAAATTTCAATTACGTAAAACTAAAATTAGCTTTCGTTTTGTGAAACGAGACCGTCCATTTTCAAACTTTACTGTCAAATGTCATTTTGTTTTGTTGGTATTTCTGTTACTATAGGACGAAACGAACGGCTAGAAGTGGCTAGAAACATAATCGCGCGGGCGTTTTTTTTAATGTTAAAAAATTCCGTCAAATTAGTATTTACCTAATATGCATGCATTATGTGCGTTGTGATTGAAATTTATTAGCGGGATTTTATTTTTTTACGTTCAAATTTTATTTAAGTAAACTATTTCTGCGATGTTGAGCGGCTACGCTAAGTTTTTGTAACATGGTTTATGATGAAAAAGAAAATGCCCCCTTTATACCGCCTGCTCGCGTCAATGCAAGAAAAACATCCCAGTTTTCAATTAGTTTAGCGGCTACGCTAGGTTTGTGTAACATGGTTTGTGATTCAAAAGAAAGTGTCCCTTTTATACCGCCTGCTCGCGTCAAGGCAAGAAAAACATCCCAGTTTTCAATTAGTTTAGCGGCTACGCTAGGTTTGTGTAACATGGTTTTTGAGATATATATATATATCTATATAAAATATATATCTATATATATATAAAACTACAACAAACCTAGCGTAGCTGCTAAACTATTTGAAAACTGGGATGTATTTCTTGCCCTGACGCGAGTAGGCGGTATAAAGGGGACACTTTCTTTTGAATCACAAACCATGTTACACAAACCTAGCGTAGCCGCTAAACTACTTGAAAACTGGGATGTTTTTCTTGCCTTGACGCGAGCAGGCGCTATGAAAGGGGCACTTTCTTTTGTATTACAAACTTAGCGTAGCCGCTGAACATCGCAGATATAGTTTACTTAAATAAAATTTGAACGTAAAAAAATAAAATCCAGCTAATAAATTTCAATCACAACGCACATAATGCATGCATATTAGGTAAATACTAATTTGACGGAATTTTTTAACATTAAAAAAAACGCCCGCGCGATTATGTTTCTAGCCACTTCTAGCCGTACGTTTCGTCCTATAGTAACAGAAATACCAACAAAACAAAATGACATTTGACAGTAACGTTTGAAAATGGACGGTCTCGTTTCACAAAACGAAAGCTAATTTTAATTTTACGTAATTGAAATTTTTATTGCAATATTTTCCACCTCCCCGAAGGTTAAAAGTTGTGTCGTACAGTAATTAAGGTGAATCTAAAGGTTTTATCTAAAAAATATTCATAATAAGCGAGGCCAGCGCGATCGAAATTTTACCGTCATCGATACCTACGACCGCATAGCTGTGTGTGTGAGTCCAGCGCCCATCCAGCACCTGCAACCAGTCGGTCGCGGGCCGTCGTTAGATAAGGACTTCTCGCACATTTGTTTAGCATCTGCAGATAGTTTTTTCATGTTTTCAGCAATTAAATTACAATTATTATCACTTTTGATATAAATTTTTATAAACATAAGCGATTACCTATGAATATTCATATTTTTCTGATATTAAATCGCTTATTTTGAAATGTGTATTGAATACACAGCACCGGAACGCGTGGATTTTTTTAGCATAGTAAGGGAAAGGTTAAAAATTGGGTAGGCACAAACGTTTTTTAAAAAGTATGATTTTATACCCGAGGATTAGTGCTAGAAGTGCCTGTCAGTTGCTGGTAATTTGTTATACCCGAGGATTAGTGCTAGAAGTGCCTGTCAGTTGCTGGTAATTTGTTATACCCGAGGATTAGTGCTAGAAGTGCCTGTCAGTTGCTGGTAATTTGTTATACCCGAGGATTAGTGCTAGAAGTGCCTGTCAGTTGCTGGTAATTCGATTCATGTTTGTCCCTTATTTGAATTGTTGAAAACCTTTGTCAGTTGCTCTAGTCTAATAAAATTACGTAATGTAGAAGTCAAAGGCCCTTCGTACACAGAGATATCACAAGCTACGTGACTGTGAGGCAACCAAAGTAGCCTACCGATATGCTACTCTTTAAATCTGGTTTCCCTACACTGCGCTACAAGAATTATACCGAACTGGATCATTTTTTCAATGTGTAAATGTTAATTGAAACAATAAACTACAATCACTTGATGAAAGAACTAAACTTTCTCAGATAGAATTGTTTCCGACTTGATTTTTATTCATAAAATTGTTAGTGGTATTATAGTGTTAGCAATAATAAAACGCTAAGTAAATGGTTATGATGAAATATTATATTGTCTTCACGGTCTATTACAATAATAACATCCAATATTCAGTAAGGTTATATCGCGCATTGCGCAGTTCCAAGTCTCAGCCGGTCGCTGTGCTAATGTATTAATCGCTTGCAATCCTTGCTCGTCCCGCGGGTGGCCGGTAGGTGGCGGTGGAGTCGCTCCCGCTTTCAACCAGCAGCGCCTCTGCCGGCCATACCGCGAACCAATCGCGAAGTGTAGATGCCTGATTGGCTGACAGTGATGAGAGTGGCATCTCAGGCGGCCAATTGGTGAACTAAACACTGTGGCGGCAGTATTTGAATGCGCTGCTAACAGTAGACAGCCCTGATTTATTAAGTCTAATTACCTTTCATATACCTATAAGAACTAGTCAATCCAAAACTCTTTTTAATTGCTACAAAAATATCAGGACTGAGTCATTTAGATACTTGCCTATACCTAGATTGCATGCAGTTGGCAATGTTTTCTCAGAAGTAGCAGATGTGTTCAACTGCACGGAATATAGTTATAAGAAGGCTATAATAACATACCTCAAACACAATAATCAATGTCAGGAATGATATTCCATATTATGCTGTCTCAGTAGAGGTTAAGTCACAAGGAGGAAATCCATAATTGGTTTTATTTTACTATACAGGGTGTATCGGCACTAACCCGACAAACTTTAACCAGCTATTCCTTAGCACATTTGGAGTAAAAAATGTTATGTGCACTTTGCTGTCCGGTAACGTTTTTTTTTAATAAAAAATTAATTAAACATATTTTCACCACATGTCACCACTGTTTTATCCTTTGTCAAAATTTGAAAGCAACATCGCAACTCTCGCGTGTTGCTGCGAACGAAGCCCGTATTACATAATCCAGTACCAGAAAAGAAATATTTTATTTAACAATAATGATTATTCACATTTTTCGTATGCGAATCACTGATTGTCTTCTTGTATTGTACACATCAGTTTTATTTTTGTATCTAAATTGTTTCACCTCTGGAATGCTTTGGTTTCACCTCTTACGCGTTTCACGTATTAAATAGTCTAATTTTGAAACTAAGAAACTAATTAGTAGATTTCCTGAATTTATAATCGAAGTCCAATAATTCTGAGCACTTTTAAAAACAATTTTCCTCACTTAGGTACTTATCAATAATAATAATTGGATTATTTGAACAGCGCCGTTGTTTTTTAAATCACCGTAAGTGCTCTGTCAAAATGTTACTTGCTAGGCTATCCTACAACGTATATTTTTTAATAAATTTAGTTATTTACAACTTCGCGGAATGTGATTTATGAATATTATTGCTTATGTTAAAAGCCTTCCAGAATTACCGGAATATAACGAGCAGCTTGACACACTTAAGTTTATTTCCACTAATTTGAAGGTACAAAGAATGTATAGTTTTAAAAACAATCCCGATGAATCAAAAAACGGTTCATATAAAACTGCTGCGCAACACACTGAGACAAAGGAAAGCACTCACACAAACGTCATGACTGCATTGGATTGACCACCTGCAAATGAATGCTGCCAGATTGCTAATTTATTTAAACAATAATTATTAAATTTTATTTAAAATATCGCAATTTTTTTAAAAAATCGACAATAAATTACAACTATAATTTAAAAAAAATATTCTTAACCCCACGCTTTTTCGTAATTGATTAATTAATTCAGAATTTAAACGTTGCTTGAAATGACTAGCCGTATTTGGTGACCAGATCTGAATATCCAGGTTCAGAATTTAAACGTTGCTTGAAATGACTAGCCGTATTTGGTGACCAGATCTGAATATCCAGGTTTAGAATTTAAACGTTGCTTGAAATGACTAGCCGTATTTGGTGACCAGATCTGAATATCCAGGTTCAGAATTTAAACGTTGCTTGAAATGACTAGCCGTATTTGGTGACCAGATCTGAATATCCAGGTTTAGAATTTAAACGTTGCTTGAAATGACTAGCCGTATTTGGTGACCAGATCTGAATATCCAGGTTCAGAATTTAAACGTTGCTTGAAATGACTAGCCGTATTTGGTGACCAGATCTGAATATCCAGGTTTAGAATTTAAACGTTACTTGAAATGACTAGCCGTATTTGGTGACCAGATCTGAATATCCAGGTTCAGAATTTAAACGTTGCTTGAAATGACTAGCCGTATTTGGTGACCAGATCTGAATATCCAGGTTTAGAATTTAAACGTTGCTTGAAATGACTAGCCGTATTTGGTGACCAGATCTGAATATCCAGGTACTTCCTCACCTTCCACTCCTTCCCTTAGCCATAAAACTTACCCCAATTCAACATAAAAATTGTTTAAATTATCGGATGTAATGAAATGCATAATAATTAGACCCCAAAATACTTAATTATTCAGGGAAATAAACCCCTGAGTCATCAGTTGGAAATACCAACGACATTAAGTGAAATTAACAATGCAATAATCCTATTATTGCATTGTTTAAAATTTCACTTAATTATTAGCATTAGCAAATAATATTGGGATTAGCAAATAATAATTTACGACAATTTACTCGGAAATCAATAAAGCCAGAATAATAAAAAAAGAAAGTTATCACTTACGTCGTCTGTAAGTGGCTTTACCAAAGTTTGATAATGCCGTCAGAAGGTGAAACAGCTGTCACGCGTAATAATAATTACAACTAGCAGAACTTGTTTATAAACACACTGTTTTTATAAATTTTTTAATAAGACTGTTAAAATAAAAAAAATCTCTAAATTGAAATGGAGTTCTACAAACTAAACTTAAAATCAAATAAATTTATTGCGAAGGTTCAAAGTACTGTACTGTAATATTATATTAAATAATTTTTACGTGTTTAATTATTGTTTAAAGTCAGATTAAAGCGATTAAAAAACCCACCTGGCAATTCTTATTCGAGTTTCGTTGTTTTTACGTATTGGCGCGCTTACAAGCATCAGTCGTCTCATTTTTAACCATTAATATTTAGTGTGTAGGAAAGAGAGAAGACGCTTTTCGACACACTTGTCGAAAAACTTGTTGAATGCCGACGGGCATACTCTTCTACAGATTTTATTAAATATTGATATGTAGGTAATATTGATGTGTAAATGAATGACATTGTGAGAATTTTACCAATAAATAATAAATGAAAATGCGGACATGTAGTTTATGTTAATTTTTTTATTGGAGCATTTGTTCGAAGTGACTACCATTATTTTCGATGCAAGCGTGTAGTCTTGTTATATTTTGATTATTTAAGTTTGCAGGATTTGCTTTAATTTCTGCAGCGGCTTCCATCACTCGTTCGAGCAGTTGCTCTCTTGAGGCTATTGGCTTAGCATACACTTTTTCCTTGAGAGCCCCCCACAGGTAGTAATCCAGGGGGGTCAGGTCGGGTGATCTTGGTGGCCAAGCAATGGCCGGACTTCCACGGCCTATCCAACGACCAGGAAACTCGACATCCAAGTAGTTCCGCACGGCAATCGAATAGTGTGGTGGGGCTCCATCGTGCTGGAACCACATTCTCCGTAGTAATTCGAGGTTCACATCTTCCAGAATCTCGCCCAGTTGCACTTGTAAGAACTCCAAATACATCGGTCCATTTAGTCTGGGAGGCAACTCGATTGGACCGAGTATTTGATTTCCCAGGATTCCTGCCCACATGTTGATGGAAAATCTGTCCTGGCTCGACGACTCCCGAACAAGCTTGGGGTTTTGTTCAGCCCAATGGTGCAAGTTGTGCACATTTAGCACTCCTGTTTTAGTGAACTGTGCTTCGTCGGTAAACAATATGTTTTTCATGAAGTCTGCATCTCTTATGACATTATGCAGCATTCTTCTGCAGTACACGACTCTGGAAAAGTGGTCATTCTCCATGAGGCCTTGGCAGCGCCTATAGTGAAAAGGTTTGAGCCCGTGCTTCTTCAGAACTCTCCATACCGCCATGTGTTCCCTGTGTCCTATCATCAGAGCGACCCGACGCACGGACAGCGTGGGGTCTTCGGTAATTAAGTTCAGGATTCTCTCCTCAACTGCCACAGGAACGATGTTGTGTCCTCCGCCGGCGCCTTCAATCCGTCCGATGCCACAGTCACGCAATTGTTGATACATCTGAAACAAAACAACAAATAACAACTGCTTTTATTATTCAGCTCAGTAATAATGTCAAATAAACAATCGCGGGCTTTTTCACTCATTTTATTTTTAAAGAACACTTATTTTAGGCACATATCAGAAAACTTACGTTTTCTCTTCATTTATTTCATTTTTTTATAGTAAAATGTATAACAAAGTGTTTTAAATTATAATTTTCTTAACTAGGTACGGTTGATATCTTGGATTCACAGGGGTGAAATTGAATTCAAGTAATTTAAATAATCCCATGGTGAGAAAGGGAGTGAATTCAATTGCAGTGAATGATGCATTTATTAGAGATTAAAATTAATTAACTTTTTAAAACGCCGTTTAGTGACCACTGAACACAAATCACCTAAAGTACAATTTACATTTTTAAAGTTGGTGGCCCCTTGTTATGTTTTTAATGTTCCCAGTTTAAATTTCAAAAGCGCTTTTTGGCATTATCAATGAATGTAAATAGTTTCAATAAACAATTGATAGGGTACAAACCTGGACAAAGGTAGCATGGTGTGGGACGCGTCTTCCAGGAAACCTCATGCGATACTCCCTTACGGCTGCTCGTGAATTTCCATTGCAAAATCCATAAACAAAAACAATATCTGCTTGCTCGGCAGGTGGATAATTGAGGGGCATATTTCAACAGTAAAAACTTAGATAACAAAACAAAAACGAAACTAGAAACTTGATGACATGCGAACTCCCAAAACAGCACTGACCACTGATACGAGACGGGGTGGCGGGAACCACACGGGACTTGAGACAGAATATGTGTGAAAGAGATGACAGTAGCGCGGCGTTGCCAATTATTTTACCCCTATACTGTGGGCAGTAGCGGAGTGTGGAAATTTTATTTATTTTTTGTTTTTAAAAGAAAAAAAATGTTACCGGACAGCAAAGTGTACATAACATTTTTTACTCCAAATGTGCTAAGGAATAGCTGGTTAAAGTTTGTCGGGTTAGTGCCGATACACCCTGTATAATACTTATGTACAAACTGATTAAATGACTGTCGATTTCCCGAAAATAAATAATATTCTTCTGCATGGCTCCTTGATATCTTACAGTGTCAGCTAACATATATTATGTATTACTTTATTAAAAAATATTATTTCTTATTTATAAGTATCATTGAATCGCTGACAGCCCTGAATTGTTAATGCCAAGTTGCGATGCCTACTCAGCTATTCCAAGTACAATTAATTTTGTGGGTAACAATAACTCACCTCACCTCACCTCGAACTTCGTCTTATGACAGGTCTTATACAAACCTAGTATAAAGTAGCTCAACTATTTTTACACTGGTATATATTTCTTTTGAATTATGCATTGTCTTACTGCACTTATATTAATAATTGCATCACTTGCAATAGTGTTTAGTGTTTACACATAATTGTTCTTTAATTTATTGCTATTATTATCCTGTTTACCACTGTACGCTTGTAATTTGATTATCACTGTATTGTAAGAGCCATTATATGGCGTTTGAATAAATAAATAAATTGTAGGGCATTCGTCGTTGCCAAGGAACCATATGAGGATGATGTCAAATTGACTTTTATTGCCAGTCTCAGTCCACCCCTTCTCCGCTAAATCCTTTTTATTCTGGTAAATTACAGTTATATAAACATGGCTGTTTTCCCACCTCCAGAACAAATTTAATACTTAAATCATGTTCTAACATAATTTCCATCACTGTCACTAGCGTGCAACTGATGTTAAACCCGTAGTCGATGTGTTGCGTCATGGACGAGACTAGCAATGATATGGCGGATACTAACTAGCGGTGCGTACGCTATGCTGACAAAGCTCGGGTCGCTTATAAGTATATCTCTGTACGATTAGCCAAATATTGTTTCTGCATTTTTTATGCCAAGAAAAACAATCTTCATTTCTGAGCGATTCACGAATTTGACTTTAAAATCTAGCATTAAACCCCAGAATATATATTACCTGCTCATTGTTATAGTTATACCTAGGTATTTTATTTATTGTTTCTTTATATTCTGTATCACTGTTTACATTTTAATTATTAACTTCACTAGGACTGACTATAGCCTGTGTCGATGTTAATGATTTTACAAAGTAATAAAAATAACACAAAGTAATATGTATATTGAAAGAACAATATTGTTCCATGAATAATGGGTACCTACTAAGCTGAAGGAACCCGTTTAAAAAAATTAGTAAACATGTAGGGTGACCAAGTGAAATAACATATTTTGCTAATAATTTAAAAGAACAAAGATGAAGTGTAGAAGAAAAAAATTAAACATGTGTGGCGATTAATTGAGGACAAGGGTGAGAAAAAACATTTACAATATATTTTAACATAACTACTGTTAACAACTTTTTTTTGCAGCAGAATTAAAATTCTGACAGAACTTCTACGATTCCTCCTTTAATTTGACCTTGATAGTTATTGATTATCTGTGACTTTTTTTTCATTATCATTGGCTATTTTCTTTAATCTAAATCTCATAAATTTCAGCATTTGCATCATGATATGTTATATTGGTAGTGAAGACAACTCCCTGTAGTTCAAATTTAGATTTTCATAATATGATCGATACAGCTTGAAATGGTAGTAGAACCTCTTTTGGGTGAAATTATGATTGGCTTCAAAACCATGATAAGTCAAAAGTGAGATGTATTTTTGAGTTTTCATGTTACTTAAATCCAAAGTACATATTAATATTTATGTCCCCACATAAAATGACTTCCTTATTTTGTATAGATGAGTCAAGCAGTGCACTCAGGGATTCAAGGAAATTATCATTAAGGATAATTAATTATAAAGTTAAATTACATATAATATATAATATTTTTTCCCTAAATCAATATCCATTTTTAATGCTGTAAATATTTTCTGTGCCTTTTACTATTCAACCTCTATAATATTCCATTGAGGTCATCTCCATGTTTTATTTCCTTGATTTTTTTGCCTTCATCTTCTTTCATTAGAATGGATCCATTTGTAAACCAAATATATTTATATTTTAATAATTTCCCTTAATTTTGTCTTTCCAAAGCAGTTTCTTAAAATAAGTAGTTAATAATTCTCCTAGGAATATAATTTTCTCACGGTTTGAAATCACCTTCTTGTTTGCTAATAATTTTATTCTTGTTTCTGGATTTCTAATTTTTTTCGGATGATATGGTCTTCTGTCATACTGTCTCATTGCCGAGGTAATATCCTCTGAACTTATTTTGAGATTTTCATTTTCTGTTAGTTTTATGGCAGTTATTTTGGGATGTTCATCAGTCTTTTCCTCAATTCCTGTTATTTCAAAACAGTCATCAAGGTTTGACCGTTCTAAGCAAGCCAGTCTAGTTTCCATATTATGCTTATTAATTTCACCTTTATTTGTCAAATACTTTTTTAATCTCTCAACTTCTCCTTTGACCTCATTAATGGAGTCTAAGCGAGTAATTATATCATCATATTTTTGAAAAATAAATTCGGTTGTCTTTTGAAATTCCAATATTTTTTTATCAATATTTTCAAGTATTTGAGTTTTTATTTTCTCTACTTTTAAATCTACGTAAGATGCAAATTTTGAAAAAACTACTTCTGGGTTAATATCTTCAAGTGCAATATTAATTTTGTTTTTGGACCTTGTTATTGCATTTAGAGTATCTTGCTGTTGAGAGCTGGTTTTTTTACTGGAACTCATGGTCACCCTCGCAGTAGATTGTTTCTGCAGCAGGAACAATACGATGAGCAAGCGCATTCTGTTTCTCCTGCGAGCAAGCAAGCCGAAGCAAACTGTATGGTTGGTGTTGAAAAGATGGCGATGGTGTTGGCCAATCACAAGAGCTTCAATTAGGACGGGTTGTTTTGGAGATTTTGAACAATTCTTCAAACTTCAAAGTTAATTTTAAAGTTCTGTGAAAGATTTTTTCAGGTTCTGTTATTATTTCAGTTCTTTCAAGCAACTAGTCTATAATCTCGCAACTATTTTATTTTATTTAATATAAATCAAATATTACTGATTTACTGATAAAATAATTGTGACAATAGATTTCATATTCTGTGGGGGTATTTTGAATTCTGTTTTCCCCACATTAATGTTATACATATTAATATTGTTTAGGTTTTGTGAACATACTTAGAAGCGGAGAATAAATAATTTTCCTTATTTTATTGATTAATGTTATATAAAGGTCATTGGTTCTTTTATTGATTTCTAATTGTTCAAGTAAATTTATAAGGCCCTTTCTTTGTATATGTAAGGGTTTAAGTTCATTGTTGTCAAGCGGGTCGTGATTATTCACTAAGAGATGTTCTGCGAATTTAAAAGAGCTTTTATTATTATAACATCTTATATGTTCTTTGAATCTAGTTGAGAAAGCCCTTCCCGTCTGTCTGATGAAGTAGCGGTGCAGTCAGCGTGGTCACATTTTAATTCATATATGCCACTATTATTAAGTTTAGGATTTCTACTTTTAGAGTTTTTAAGGTTTGTTCCTCTGTTATTATTGGTTTTGAAATGTATATTTAGACCGCATTTTTTAATTTCTTTTGCTTATTTTATGGATATTGGACAAATATGCAAATTCGACTTGAGACATGCAAATTTTTTATTTACCGGATAAATTAAATTAATTTTATTTTTATATTTCTTGTTTTTTTTTATAATTTTTTTCAATGTTATTTATGTCATAGCCATTATTATCCGCGATGGTTTGTATTGTTGCCTTTTCTTTCTCGTACGATTTATTGTTCAAGGGAATGTTAATGAGTCTATGTACCATTGAATGGTAAGCTGATAATTTACTAGAGACCAAGCTTGCTTAGAGAAGAAGGATGAGTTGAATTTGCATTTATTGTAGTGTCTGTAAAAGTTGTCTTTCTAAATATTTCAAAGGTATGTCTATTATTACTCTTTCCAATTGTCAGATCTAAAAAAATATTTAAAAAAAAATTATTCCACATCATAAAAATTTGCATAGAAACAAATTGTTTTTTTTTTTAATGATACCTATTTTGAGCAATTGGACGGACTTCCCATAAGATCACTTTTAAGACCGTCATCTGCAAATTAGCCACTAAATTATTATTCAATCTAAATAGCTATACTCTGTAGGACTGTTATTAGAGCTTATCGGCTAAACTCAAACTAAACAATGCACGACCTGTCAGCTCTTGTTCATTTTGGTTCCATCCCCACTACCGCCCTCCGCCGACATGAAATCAGTTGCTTTCCTAGGCAGGCTGTACGTTTGCCTTACTAATGCATTATTGTATTTATCGTCGCATTAATTCGTAGACTGCGTAACTCCAAATTTTTCGAAAATACGTTTTTAATGCCATCTGGTGTTAAAATTAGACCCGCATCGACTAGTAAAACTCGAAAATTTAAAAAAAAATTAACCTTTTAGATAAACACAAATTAGAAAACTGCGTAAAATTATGGTGCCATTTTTACTCGCGAATACTTCGTAACTCCTTAATTCAGTATTGGCCGGTGAGCCGTGCACGCTTGTTGTGTTTTTGACTGAGGAAAATTATTTACGGTGTAATAGTTTTACCGTGAAATTAACTGAGATAAGTTGATTAATCAATTTTGAACATTTTATAACCTTAATTTTAATTGTGAAGTCACGAATAGTGTTTTGTATCTGTAGTCTAAACTGACGTCTTCTGCACCGTGTGACGCTCTGCCGTAGCTCTCTTGTTTTATGTGCCTCTGCGGTTTCGTAAATACCTAATAGGTCCTTGTTCTGTGATTATCTCTTCTTCAAGGTCACCATCTCTTTGCAAGTGGATCTCCTCCTGATGCATATCCGGATCCGGTTCTTCACTGTCCTCTTCAAACAAACCCAAAATATTTACGGTGGAACGTGCGGCAATTCCATCTCGTCTCTCCTCAGACACAGTCCGTTCTCTGTCAGGCATCTTCCGCGGGTCAAGCACATGTCTTGGTATGCCATCTACTTCGATGTTGTTGACTGAAGTAAGTCCTGTCACCCTTCCATGCACGATGTGCATCTCCCATCTACTGGTTTAACCGCAAGAAGATCGCCCACTTAGAGCTCAGTCAATACTTCCTCTTCTATATTCACTTGCGCAGAAGGATGTCTCCACGTGTGTGAAGTGTGAACTATACTAGACAGCGCAATACCTCGATCATCCTGACTTTTTGCAGCCAAAGATTGTACCGAAACACTGCCTGCAGGGGATCGCTTCCACTTCTGGCTGCAGTTCTCTTTATTGTTTGATGATGTCGTTCAACTATACCGTTTCCAGCTGGTCGGTATGCCGCGCAAAATCTTTGACGAACATTCCATCTCTTACACTTATCTGTAACACTGTAGGAACAAAATGCAGTACCATTGTCCATGAGAACTACTTTGGGCGGGCCTCTTTCCCGAAACACTTCTTCCAAATGTCTGATAATCGAAGCTGCATTATCTGACTCGATTTCCCGCCACACGGCAAATCTACTTGAACCGCAATCGATAAATGTGAGTAAACATTTCCTACCGAAATGAGTAACATCAACTGCCAAGCGACTCCAGGTTGTCACAACATTAAGATTACCCGCTTCATGGGATGATGGTGGAGGGTCAATTGTCCTGCATTGTACGCAGGAACGCACGCATCTATCGACGTCCTTTCTTCTCGCCTCGGGATCGACCAGCCGGGCAAGATGAAGCGTTCACTTTACTCCAAAGTGATGCTGAGCATGAAGAGTTTCTACGCTTAAAGCACATGTTTGCTCACCAGTTCCACTTTCAAGTCTCTCCCACCTTCACACTCTGAGGAGTCTCTTTCACAACGTTTCCTGTCATGGCTACTCTTTGCCCGGGTCTTGCAAACCCTAGTAAGTACATCAGTTTTATTTCTACAGGACAACAAGGGTGATCGACAATGTCAGATCAAATTCTTCTACAATCTCCTTCATCAACTCCAAGCGTCACTTAACGATCATCTCTGACACGACTACTCCCGGTCAGTGTAGATCTCACCCAGCACAAAACCGTCGTCGAATCTGTAATGATCTCCAGAGTTTGAAGATTTCACTTGAGAGTCAGATTTAATCCCTTAAGGAAGGAAAAGTACCAGCATTTTCAAGACTTAAAACAGACATTAGAAAAGGATTACCACTCCTTTAACGATAACCTTCCGCATCATTAAAATCATTAAAATGCATCTAAATAGACTGCCTCGACATACACATACATTGTTATGTTTTATTTTGTAAATGTAAAATTCCTATCTCCCAAATTTTCCGCTAGGTTGTTCATAAAACTGTTCGCAGAAAAGTATGTATCTTTTGTAAAATGCGTATCACCATTCTCGGTTTTTACGTAAACTTCCTAACTCCGATTTGAAATAGAAAGCCTTAACTTACAAAAGTTTAATGATTGAAAATAAATTTCCAAATATATTATATGTTCGAAACATAAATAAAAAGAATAAGCCGTCTTTCATTTTTTTTCACTACGAGGTTTTTTGTGCCTCCTGTAAAATTTTACATTTGGGAGTTACGCATTCTACGAATTAATGCGACGATATGTATATAATTTTTATACTTTAAAAATTATGTTTATTTTTAATAATAAAATTTTAAAGCGTATTTTATCACCTTTCAAAAACAGTTTTTAGTTTTCGTTACAAATATCCCATTTATGTGGATTTTGGTGTCATAAATTTTTCTCAAAATGCAGTCAGAACCTTTGGTTTCATAGAGGTGTACATTTTAATTATTGTGTGTTTACTTTCTACATTTTAATGTAAAGCTTGGTGTTTTCCCTTTCTAACACCTTTTAGTTCATATTTCTAACTATGACAGTAAGGGAGACACAATGATTTCTATGAGACCAAATGAGCTGTTCCCAAAAGCGAACAAATTGACTCTATGGTAAAAGCTGTTTGTTCCGAAAATCGAACAAATTATCCTGAGGAGTTAAATTATATTATATTTTATTTTTTCCTTAATCTTTTTCTCTTCTATTCTTTTTGGGGAGGTATAGCCTCCTCATTGGACGAACCGCCACTGGGTGTTGATTTATTTTATTTTGCATATAATATTTATTCTGTTGCTATCCTATAACACATGTTTAATAGATTTAAATTTTATTTTAATGTTTGCAGGCCACTGTTGAGAGGAAGGGAACTTTTAAAGTAGAGTATTTACAGAAAATTGAGAAGGAAGTTCAGTTGAGATGGAAGGCAGAAAAGGTCTACGAAGAAAACGCCCCAGAAGTTGAAGTTGAAAAAAAAGAAAAGTTCTTCTGCACTTTTCCATTTCCCTACATGAATGGCCGCCTCCACTTGGGTCATACCTTTTCACTCTCAAAATGTGAAGTAAGTAACATTATTATAAAGGGTGTCCGGGGGTAAAATGCACTAACTTCAGGAGGTGATTTTGCTTGATAGTACAAGTAAAAAATATAAATTACTTTTTCTCAAATTCCAACTTTTTTTCCCATCCAAAAAGACATTCCTTCGCTGTGTTAGGTTATCTCAGTGCATTGGCTTTTAGGCGCCTTGGCTCCAATTGCGCCTGTACTGAGTTGGCCCTGATTCTGCAGAAAAAAACGAGTTAAAATCATTAAAACAATTAAATTAATCATCAATGCTAAATCCACAGATTTTAACCACTGCTTTAGCTGTGCCAAAAATACAACCACTAGGGTGTCGATTCTCCAATCCAGGTCCCTCGCAATCGTCGTCAAAAGTACATACATTGGTCGACATTCTTATTCTTGAGTCTCGTCGAAGATACATAATTACATAAGCCGAATGTCAAAAGTCATTCCACTCGAACAACGAGTGGGTGCTGTTCAAATGCAATGACTTCTTTGAAAATCGAGGCCCTGGTAAAAAGATTGTTCCATGAATTGTGTGTTATAAACATCAGTGGGGTTATGTGTACAAGCATTTGCTATGGATTACTTTGTACATCAATGATTAAGGTTCCAAGTAGCCTGTAATTCAATGATAAGAATGATCAAACTAGAATATTCATGACGGATTTTATGCAAACTAACTCCAAAATTTTTAAAACATTCTTGTTTGGTTTTCAAAAACTTTTCATTGATGATGATTTCTTATGTACTCCATAAAATTTTAGTTTGCCGTTCGCTTCCATCGTCTGAAGGGCAAGAAAGTCCTGTTTCCCTTTGGCTTCCACTGCACGGGGATGCCTATCAAGGCCTGCGCAGACAAGCTGAAGCGCGAGATGGAAGACTTTGGCTGCCCCCCAATCTTCCCCGCCGACGACAACACCCCGGAGATAGAGGAGATGGACGATGTGGTGGTGAAGGACAAAAGCAAGGGCAAGAAGAGCAAGGCCGTGGCGAAAGCTGGCACTGCCAAGTACCAGTGGCAGATTATGCAGAGCCTCGGACTATCCGATGAGGATATTAAACCCTTTGCCGATGCCGAGTTCTGGCTGGATTACTTCCCCCCGCTTGCCGTTGACGACTTGAATCAGTTTGGCATTCATGCAAGTTTAAATTTAATTTATTCTCTACTCCCATAATGGTATGGAAAAGCTGGGTGGCACCCTTATGGACTGGAACCATAAACTACAGAGCCACACAGATAGCCTTTCCTGGGCCGGCAGATTTTCTACCTATTTGGTTATAATTCATAATAATTATTGGTCTCTCCGCTTATAATATAACACTTGTCCCGTGAACAAAAAAACAGTAAATAAGTAATTTCATTGTGATAAATTTGTGATTAAAAGTTTGTGAATTTAGGTAACTTTTGTGATTAAATTATCAATTTAGTTAATTTAGCAATTCTACAAATTTTACGCTAGAAAGGTTAAAGAGCAGAAATCGTCTCTCTATAAATAACCATATTTATTGAACACTTATATTTATATCGCCATACTTTGAATCAATATCATTGAAAATTCATGTTTACAACTATGTGAAGCATTTAAAATGTTAACATATTTTTACAGACTGACTGGCGCCGAACATTTATCACGACTGACGCCAACCCCTTCTTCGATTCCTTTGTGCGTTGGCAGTTCCTCCACCTAAAGGCCAGGAACAAGGTGGAGTACGGCAAGCGTCATACAATCTTCTCTCCCAAGGATGGGCAGCCCTGCATGGATCATGACCGCAGTTCTGGAGAGGGTGTTGGCCCCCAGGAGTACACTCTCATCAAAATGCATCTCCAAAAACCATATCCTAAACAACTAAGGTAACATTTTTTTTCCAGAAGCTTCTTTTCTCTAATTTGCAATAATCTTAACTCTTTGAGTGCCTATCAGCCATGAAAAATTTGTACCCGTGGTCGCTGTTTGCTGCTGTGCTGCGTGGTTGATAAGACACATTAAAACATAACTATTTTTCACTGTAAAAAATGTTTGTAGCTTACTAAAATAAATCTTATTTTATTCGCAATAAAATAAACAATGAGAGTTATTGCTTTTCCTTCATAAATAGTCATTTAAATATTATTAATTTCTCAAGCTCCAAAAGTGCCCATTGGATACAAAAAAAATTGCATCCGTTGAACGTCGGCGTATCCAACTGGTAATTTGAAAACAATACTTTCTGTTAGTGGGATTGTTATCCTCAGCACACTATATTATGTCGCGGGAGCCCGGCATTTCAAAGGTTAACCACTTAATGCTAGGGTTTTTTAATAAAAAGTATTTTTTTTTAAATCAGGCTTTTTTAAATGTTTTATTCAAAGTTTATACATTTTTCAATTACGAAAATGTTAAAACAATATAGTAAAAACGAAATAAGCAGCTCGAAAACACGACCGATCTCAACTGCAGGAAAATTCAAACTGAGTAAAATACTTCGCTAACTTTCACAAGCGTTACTCGTGTTAGCTAAAAATAGAACGCTGCAAGTCGAAACCGGCGAGCTTCACTCGGGCTAGCAGAAGTTGGAACGCATTTAGCGTGTGAGCGTGACTCGTTTAAAACATGAAGTGGTTAATAACCAAATATTTTTGATAATTTAATTTTACTTCTATAATAAATTTTTACAATAACTATTTAATTACCTTCTCCCACTGCTTATAATTTTTCGTGTAGGTACTATGTTTATTTCTTTATTATTGTATAATATCTTAATTTTCAGTATACTGTAGAAGTATATTAATTAGTGGTAAACAAAGTATATTATTTTCATATAATATAATTTTTCCACATTCATATTCTACCCAGTTACATTCTTATTCTACTCGTTACATTTTTGCATGAAATAATTTTTGATGCTTTCAGCTCTGTGAATGACAAAAATGTATTTCTCGTGGCGGCCACCCTTCGCCCCGAAACGATGTACGGTCAAACCAACTGCTGGGTCCGGCCCGACATGAAGTACATCGCTTTCACAACCGCCACCAATGAAGTATACATCTGCACGGCCCGCGCTGCAAGGAACATGTCTTACCAAGGATTCACCGCTGTCGAGGGAAAAGTAGATGTTGTCGCCAACTTGATCGGGCAAGACATTATGGGTCTTCCTCTAAAAAGCCCGTTAACTTTGCATCCAATTATTTATACACTCCCGATGTTGACCATCAAAGAAGACAAAGGTACAGGAATCGTATCGAGTGTTCCTTCAGACTCACCGGATGACTATGCTGCTCTTGTGGACCTTAAGAAGAAGGAACCTTTCAGACAGAAGTACGGAATCACAGACGAGATGGTTCTTCCATACGAACCTATCCCTATTATCGAAGTTCCAGAATTCGGAAACCTTTCAGCCGTGTATCTTTACGATAAACTCAAGATCCAAAGTCAAAACGACAAAGATAAGCTGCTGGAAGCTAAGGAAATGGTCTACTTAAAAGCTTTCTATGATGGAGTTATGCTGATCGGTGAATTCAAGGGAAAGAAAGTTCAAGATGTCAAGAAAGATCTGCAGAAGAAACTCACCGACAATTCCGAGGCTGTGATATATTTTGAACCTGAGAAGAGTATTGTTTCGAGGTCGGGGGATGAGTGCGTGGTGGCTCTTTGCAATCAGTGGTACTTGAACTACGGTGAACCTGTTTGGAAGGCCAGGGCTGAGAAGTGTCTGGAGAATATGAATACCTACCACGATGAAGTCAGAAGAAACTTTACTGCATCGCTGAACTGGCTTCATGAACATGCCTGCTCTAGGACTTATGGTTTGGGTAAGTTGTTTTTATTCTAGTTCTGAGCAATCATGCATCTGTTTGCACTCACCTGAACTTCCATACAATAGTTTTGTGTAAATACAATCGTACAATTTTTTTGTTGAGATTTGTAAAGCAAGACACCTCTGACAAAACCCATTCTCTTATCAAACGTGTTTAGGTACTATAATTTAAAATTTTGATGCTGTTTATTACAGGAACCAAACTGCCGTGGGATGAGAAGTGGCTTATTGAATCCCTCTCAGACTCCACTATTTACATGGCCTATTATACAGTGGCCCATCTGCTGCAGGGAAATTCCTTCAAAGGTGATAAACCAAATACCTTCAAGATCAAGCCAGAACAGATGACTCCCGAGGTCTGGGACTACATCTTCTTCAAAGATGCCAAATTCCCACCAAAGACTAAAATTTCCAAAGATGCCCTGAACACCATGAAGCGTGAGTTTAACTTCTGGTGAGTTATTTTTCATTGTTAAGTACAAATTAACCCCTCCAGCATTTTAGGGTCATATAAGACCGGGCGTCCATATTTTATAAAAGTATTTTTATCATGCGGAAATACGTAAGTTTTTTGACATCAGAGAGAGAAATAATAATTCTTTCCAGTTTGCCTCAAATATTTATACTGGAATTCATTAATAAAAAAATTAATTGCCTGAATTACATTAAATAGAAATAATCTCCCGAGAAGTAATAAAAGTTATGTCGGTTTTTTCCAAACCTGCCAAATAATCCAATATGTACATACTAGTATTTTTCATTCTACAATTTATTCTTTTATTTTTTCAATTTGGTAGCAGAAGTCGGGGACGCCCGAGGGAGACATGGCACGATCAAGTGAATCAGATATTCGAGTCTGGCCATGTCAAGAGTCAGAATAATAGAACACGATGTATGAATGTAAATGATGCAAGAAGTGTGTGTCAAGACCGAGTTGTTTGGCGGTCTGTCCTTTCTGCTTACCCACGCTGGGAAACGGTGTGATGGTTAGTTAGTTAGTTTTGTATGGATATTTCATGAGAATAATTATTGCTTATAATAATTTGTTATCCTTCGTGCTATGCATAAAAAAACCTTTTTTTATAAACATAAGTTTATCACATATAAAGAGTATAATCTCAAGTGACCAGCAGGTAAGTATTGTACTGTATATTATCTCCATATATAGTTAGTTATAACATAGATCATTTTAGAAATGTATTATATACTTGTACAGTGCCCTTGAGGTGATTTTGCACAAAAACGGCGCTGTAAAAATCATCCAAATATTATTATTATAAGTCAAAAAATTAAATTTTAGATTATCTAATTTTTTCAATCTCTGGGACAATATCTTCACATGGTATCAAAATAAAAAAAAATCTCAAAAATATATTTGAATTACAGAAAGGCATTTGTTACTTAATCACCCAATAAAAGTAATCACAGTTTATAAATTTGAAATCACTTTACTGAACAGTAGTTGTTTTTGACTTGACCCTTTATAATTATCATTTATAGGTATATGATTTTATTTTATTATTTTATTTCGATTCCTCGGCTGGCTAAGTCCTCCATCACAACACAAGCAACATTTTCGGCTTTCTGTGGTGGTAGTAGGAGATTTTCAAACATTGTTGGGTTATTCGTAACCCGGGAATGTTTGTCTTTCTTTTAAAAAAAAAAAAATATATATTATGTAGTCAAGATGTATGGCCCTCTATCCTTTCTAGTTTTCCTCTAATATCTGCTTTACTAAAATCCATCTTTAGGGTGTCATAGTCCCACTGGTTCACGGCAGTTGTGACTTTTGTGTAGCATCACATTAAAAGAACCCACTAAAAAATATTTTTTATTTTTTATCGTCTCATTCGTCAATGTCTATTCTGAGGCAGGTAATTTCAATGTTCATGCATTGTCCTTCCGCAGGTACCCCGTTGACTTGAGAGTGTCCGGAAAAGATTTAATTCAAAACCATCTGACATACTACATCTACAATCACTGCGCCATTTGGCCAGAGCAGGAGAACATGTGGCCCCAGAGCATCAGAGGCAACGGACACCTCATGCTGAACTCAGCCAAGATGTCTAAGTCAGACGGCAACTTCTTGACACTGAGCGATGCTGTGAAGAAATTCAGTGCCGACGGAATGAGGCTTAGTTTGGCTGACGCTGGAGATTCAGTGGAAGACGCCAACTTTGTGGAGAGCACGGCTGATGCTGGAATCCTAAGGCTGTTTACTTTCATTGAATGGGTCAAAGAAGTTTCTGAGAATAAGGAAGCTCTCCGTAAAGGTACTATATTATAATCATTGATTGATTTAAACTATGCCTCTGTTTTCATCTATGATTTATGACGTAAGGTGAAATGAGCAGAGATGTGCTTTATTTCAAATAAATCCATTTCAAATCCATCTTTTTTTCAAATATCAGTCGGTCCTCAACCTCGCTATGAGAGATAATTTACATTTTAAGTTGCTCCCTGGTAGGAGCCCTGACAATTGAGTGATACCATTACAAAAAATACTGAACACGGGGCCATGACGCTGTAATATTAAATGTTAGATAGCAGTTTCAATTTTTATTTAAATTTAATTAAAATCTAATTTAATAATATAATTATTAAGTTCTGCAAGTATTTTTTGTTTTTTTTTGCAAAAACCAAAATACTTGCAGAACTTAATAATTATATTATTAAATTTGATTTTAACTAAATTAAAAAAAAAAATAAATGGAGTTCTACGAATTAAACACAAAAACCGTAAATAGCAGTTTCTATGTTTTTATGTTGGCAACATTAGTCCCGCGCAAATTTTTTGTGGTTTCATAATCTGTAGTCGTGGTGTTTTTGGATTTACCATCAAGTAATATGTTTGTTCTACATTGGTGTCCATTATTAAATGACAACATTTTTTAAAAATTCTTCAATTATTTTAATTGTTTGACCTGAGAAACCATTTTGCATTTTCAATGCATTTTGAAAATAGGTATTTTGCATTTTGCATTTGAAATGCTTTTCTAAAAACCATTTTGCATTTTGCATTTTCAAATGGAAAATTTTCGACCCATTTCCATTTTGCATTTCAAATGGTTTTGGGTACCCATTTTGCACATCTCTGGAAATGAGGAAAGGATGGGAAGGCCTGGAATGAAAGAAGTATGAGGACTGGACATGAGCCAGTGTAGACATTTATGGAGGAGGCACTCTGGCACCTGCAATGTAGCGCCAATGATAATGCTAAGTGATCTATAGTTCGACCAAAGCAAAAGACCGCTCATTAGAATTGTCCGGAATGAAGATCTGTGCTGGAGGTGAGTGGCATGGCAAGCCACCAACCAATGCTAGCCAGCAACCAACGCTAGCCAACTAGTAATAAATCCTTTCTGTGAATGACAAGAGGTCTGTGTCTGCGCACCTTGCTTATGGTCTAGCTATATTAAAAGCCTGTTATGTTTTATTTGCTTTATAATGCTTTATTTTGTTTCGACAGGTCCAGCAAACACTTTCCATGACAAAGTTTTCATCAGCGAAATGAACATGAAGATCAGAGAAACAGAAGAAAACTATGAGAAAATGTTGTTCAAGGAAGCTCTCAAGACTGGATTCTTCGAACTGCAGGCAGTCCGAGACAAGTACCGAGAGCTATGTGGATCCGACGGCATGAATGCGGAGCTGGTGAACAAGTTCATTAATGTTCAGGCTTTGGTCATGTCTCCCATCTGTCCTCACGTCTCTGAACATGTTTGGAGTCTTCTTGGTAATGTAAGTACTATCGTTAGGTAAATCTATACATGGGTATGTCTTGTAAACATAAAGTCAGTCTATTTGTAATTTTTAATTCTTACACTAGAAGTTACGAATGTCAAAAATAATGTGCAATGTGCTGTTGATTAGGTAAAGTAATTCTCTATTTAATGTTACCAGTATATGTTAGCCTTTTAAGCAATTATTGCAATGTTGCCGCTGTTTGTAGACTTTATTTAAAAATTTTGTAATATGTACACAGTGTATTAATTTTTATTGTTTTCAGAAAACCACTATCGTTAAGGCTTCATGGCCTAAAACTGGTGAGATTTCTGAAATAGACGTGAAAGCCAGCAGCTACCTGATGGAGGCAGCCCATTCATTCAGAGTCTTCCTCAAGAACTATATGGCCATTAAAAAACCAAACAAGGCCAAGGGTGAAGTGGCAGCCGCTCCGGAAAAGCCTGACAAGGCCACTGTCTGGATAGCCAAGACCTTCCCTCCATGGCAGGCAGCAGTTCTTACACTGATGAAGAAAATGCACGATGTACGTAAATTATAGAAGTAACTTATTTTGCTGTATGACATTCCTAGGGCTATGTATTCGAACTCCAAAAGTACTTATTTTGGACTTTTCTTACCATTTTGAATGCAACTATAGTGAAATGAACCTAGGGTTTGTGGTAAACCTCTACACACGACTGGTTTGCCCAGTAGGTTTCGTCCAAACTGCGCAAAACCAATCTTGTGGAGGAAAATTCCTGTCCCAGAAAAGGCGTGGCGAATTGATCGCAGGATTTTTAATCAAAGAACCTTACTGTAAACCTGTAACAAGATCAATGTTTGTAACACCAAAGTGAAGCAATACAAAATTAACAACTTCTGATTTTTAAATGGCATTTTTTTTTGTAGGATAACAAAGGACTACCCGATAATAAAGTGCTGTCTGCAGAGTTAGGAAAAATTGAAATTCTTAAAAAATACATGAAGAGGGTAATGCCCTTCGTGCAAGCCACCAGGGATAAAATGGCTGAAAAGGGAGTTCAAGCCCTCTCTTTGACTATGGAATTTGACGAGGCCAAAGTACTTAAAGAAAATGCCACTTATTTGGCAAACACT
Source organism: Hesperophylax consimilis (assembly GCF_061612785.1). Lineage (NCBI taxonomy): Eukaryota > Metazoa > Arthropoda > Insecta > Trichoptera > Limnephilidae > Hesperophylax > Hesperophylax consimilis. The sequence continues at coordinate 8,858,278 of NC_142840.1, read as the reverse complement.
CTTGATGTAAGTTATACTATTTTTCAATCTGCAAAACTAAATTTATTTTTCTGGGCTTTGGCTTATACAAATTATCTTTATGTTTAATTTTTTTAGTTAATTAAACCTTGTTGACTTGCCCCCTTTTTGAGCCAACATTTGTGAAACTTAAACTAAAGATGGAAAATAATATCATAATATGTTTTATGTTATAGCTTATTGGCTGTGAGAATTTTAAATAATACCTCTTTTTCAAAATGTACAACCTAAAAGAGAACCAAATGACAATGCAGATAATTTGCATATTTTTTTCTGATTTATTTGGTCTGTTCAGTGGAATTCATACATAATAATAATAATTTGTCAGCAATTTGTAAGGAAAGAGTGTATTTATTGATACAAAATAAATACACTCTTTCCTTACAAAACGCTTTTTTCATATCACATTGTATTGTTTTATTCATTTTGTACATGACACTTTATAATCCTGATAGAGTTTAAGGACGGGCTGTTTCGGAGAATTTGAACAATTCGTCAAATTTCAACGTTCATTTTCAAGTTCTGTGAAAGATTTTTTCAAGTTCTATTATTATTTCAGTTCTGTCAAGCAACTAGCCTATAATGATATAATAACAGAACATTAATAGGACTTTCACAGAACCCGAAAATGAACGGTGAAATTTGATGAATTGTTCAAATTCTCCGAAACAACTCGTCCTTAGAGTGTTGTTCTGAAGGAACCCTTTTTAGAAGATCTCACTCCTTTGGTTTATTAAAATGAAAGAGGGTGATTTTCTGAATTAATTGTTAATACGAGCAAGTCAAAATGTATCTTGCATTCGTGTCGGTTAGTAAGTTAATTAGCACCTGTACTTGAAATCTGTATTTTGGTAAAAATGCTATTGGTTTAAGACTTTGCTAATTATAGATTATCACCTAAGACGCTGTACCCAAAATGATAATATGTATCAATTAACCAGATTGTAATTTTGTTTAACCCTTTTAGACCTGAATTAAAACTGGCAGTGGTAGAATATATTTGATAACTATTGGTAGACTTATTTTAAAATTTATGGTGTGATTTTTTTCAAATATACATACAGTCTAAAGGGGTTAACTGAATTTCAATTTACTACGCATTTAAATATGTGTGAATTTCTTCAAAATTTAGCTTGAAGAAGTAGAGGTTGAATACACGGACAGAGCCCCCGAGAAGACCAAGGAAGACTGCTGTCCCGGACTGCCCCACATCACCTTCTCCGCAACCCCCGGAGTGAGGCTGGAGTGCATCAACTCCACACCTCTGAGCGGCCTGTTCAGTCGGGAGATCCTGATCTCTGAAGGAGACACCGGCAACAAGCTGTGCCAAAAATTGGCAAAGGACTGTAAATCTATCAAAGGTTGGTAGTTATTTTTTTGTTGTCCATTTAACGGTCGTTGGGCGTACTGTGTAGGGCCTGCATATACTCTAATTGTACACACTGTTTGCGGGCTACTTCTGGCCACTCCCGTGGTCAGGTGGGAATGCTGTCCTTGTTCTACCTGTGTTTCAATTGAAGACGCCCTGAAGAACTAGAGTTGCTCCTTTCGGCAATGTTGCACAGCTGGAAAATGCACCAAATGCATGTCCAACGCTTGTACACTGTTGCCATCTTGTGCTTAACAGCTTGGTTGTGGAATAATTTACCAACTTCTGTGTTTTGTATCTCCTACAACGTGGGTCTCTTCAAAACCTAGATTTACTCTTCTTTCTGCTTAAAAAACCCTCTACAATGCATCCCGGGAGATGACTGGATGGTGCAGTTAAATGCAAAAAACTTGTAACTAAATAAAATTAACCCACTTTTTTACGTGATTCAATATAAATCATCCAATTATTTAACATTGTAGCCATTCTCTTTTGAAAAATGTTGCGAGACTGAAGGAAATTAATGGGGAAGAAAAGAACCTGGCTATTCAGATGTGGTCACTAAACGAACCTAAAGCCATTTCATTTCCATTCAGAATGGTTTGGTGGCAATGTTCTGATTCCACTTTTGAAAAACCCACTATTCTAAATGCGGATAATATTTGTTACATTTTTATAATAATTTATTTATATTTCTCTGTTCAAAACATTTTATGACCCCAAAGCTGTAATAATCGTTGATATTTTCTAACCCTTTCTAGGAAGGGACACCCATTTCTTTAATAAGGTATTTTGAGGTGTCCAAATCCTGTTATATTTTGGTGACCTTAGTCCATTTCAGACCTCGTCTCTCTTCACATTGTCTTTCCATCTGTGTCTCAACTCATGAAAAACATCAAAATGTTCTCAATTTCCCTTATTTGTATTTCAGATGTCAGCAGGATAAAACTGTGGAGATATGAAGACACCGTGAATGGTCCACGTAAATTGCCATCATTTGAAAGTCCCTACAAGGGCAAGGTCGTCATTGAGCCAGAAACTGCTTTTTCAGTCGACATCGAAAAATCTACCGTTACCATTAAAAATGGTGCAATTGATTTGGGTTCAAAGATCGTCTATTCTTATGGATTATAATGCTTTTTTTATATTCAACCTACAATATCGTCTATGTAAGTTCAATAATAAATAGGAGCCAATAATTTCTAAATACATTTTATTGGCATTTTCAATTTAACAGCACAAGAGCTGCTTCGATTGGTGTTTTCAAATATGGAAATAGACCAATAGACTGTTTGCACTCTGTTAAAGTCAATACCGTGAATCAACCATCCCCAGTATATAAGCATTTTTCAATTGGTTTTTCCGCCGTATTAGACTTACACCGACGATATTGTTCTGTTCACGGTATTTATATCTTTATTTTTTTTCAATTGTTATGGAATCTTATTATTTATAATTTTGCCCAACCGTTTGTACTATAATTTAGGTGAATATTTATTTATTATTGGCTGTAAAGACTTATATCTACCAGTATTTTTGTTACGCAAACTTCTACTTTGTAAGCAAATTGAAATAAAAAGAACTTTTTCAAGCCAAAATATTTTTTTCTGTGCCTTTACCTTCCTTCCACTTAGATTGCACAATTCATATTATTTTTTTGTAACTTGATACAGGAAGCCCTATTCTTTGGGGATGCTGTGCGGCAGGACTCATAGTCAGACTCACAGAGGAGTGGAGGATGCAAGTACAGAATTAAAAATATCTTATTTCTTTACATCAATTTATTATTTTATTAAAAAAATTAGAGGTTATAATAGCGGTAAATAATAAAAAAATATCCCTGAATTCAGTTGTGAAGAAATTCATCATAAAAATTCACACTCGATGTGAATACAATTTATCATCATATTGGCTAAAATAGATATACACGGTGTCCGGAAACTCGTAGTACAAGCGGGAAACTGGAGAATCTACACCACATGGGGAACACAAATAAACATAAAGTTTTTTGATTTGAGCATTTTCACAAAAAAAAACAAAAAAAAATATTTTTCGGCTATTTTAGGGTTAAAGTTTTTTCTGGTGTTTAGGGTTGAACAACAGATGTTTTAACCCTGCAGAGCAGAAATATTTTATGATTACACCGGATTAAATGAAGGGTGATTTCAAAATAATGCTTCAAATCCGAGTTTCTTCATTTGTTTTACTTTCAAATAGTTTTAATTAGTTGGGTACTTTGATTTTCAGTAATAATTTATAAGAATTTGACTAAAAAAAAAAAATAAAAAAAATCAACTTCTAACTCGATTTACTCGATAACGAAAGCTCAAATCAAAAAAAAATATACTACAAAATCGACTCCAAATGTGATGTAGATTCACCAGTTTCCCGCTTGTACTACGAGTTTCCGGACACCCTGTACAACTAAATGAGGTCAATATTTTTTCTTCTTTTCAGTTAACTTCCACATATAATTTAATTACCGGTCAATGACACTACAAATAATAAGTGCAACCTTTATATCGGACTATGGAAAGAAAAAAATTATCCTTTCCACTTTTGATGTATACTTTCACAACACTTTTACAGGAATGAGTTTTTTGTGGAATAAAATTTATACTTAGGCTGTCATCACACAGGTTTTACTGACCCTTGGGACGACGGTATAAAATTAATATTTTTGTTCAAATTTTGGTTCTTGTTTTGACAATACATAAATAATGTTTTTAATTTTATCGGAGAGAGCGAGCTAGTCTGATAAATAATATAGGTAAGTTAAAAATAAAATCGACACATTTCTATTATTATTGTGACTAGTTTTCCTCGGAAAGTTTTTCTAGTCCATTCAGATGCATGAACAGGGTGATTGGGCAGTGGTCGCTTCCAAAAACTTGGTCACGGATGACGTTCTCGCAGATAGAAGGCACCAGGCGTTCAGAAACTATTGCGTAGTCCAATCGCCTGAAAACAGAGTGAAAATAATATATTGAATAGGATGGTTTTTTTTTATTTGAACAGGGTGAATTTTATTGTCAATGAAAATAGAATAAGATAAAGAAAATAAAAGGATAATGGTCGCAACTGGGACTCCAACTAAGATCCTCTAGCCTAGAGATTCCGAACCTTATCTGTGACGTCATAGACAGAAAAAGTGTGGCAGATGGAATTTTTTTTTGAAAAAGTGTTAGTTACATGTTTGCAAGGGGAAAGCCGCTACTTTTGCTATCAAGTCAGGTAAACTGGCACTCATTTCAGTCTTTCATGATAACATTCATCCTTACGCAGGTTTTAAGTTCGGTCAAACAACACGGAATAGAAAATTCCTAGAATCGGAAGACTGATATTATATGAATTGTCAAATTTCATAGACTTATCGTTTCCTGGGTTTTATGAATACCGCATAAGAGTCCCAACCACCTGGAGCCATTAAGACTGCGGATTTAGGTTGTTTGGTGACCAGATCTAAATATCCAGGTTTTCCCCACCTTCCTCTCTTATCTCCAGCCTCCCAACATACCCCAATTTGAATTCTTTGAAATTGGTGTAGATCACACTTCTAGGTGTATCCAATTCACTGTGCCAAACACACTTTTGAATTTCCTTTAGTTTTTACAGCCTGTAAATAATATGATTTTGTAGAATAATATTTTATGTAGAATCGTAGATTAAAAGGGTGAAGCCTAAAACGATTTAGTCTTTCATGACATGAGTGCCGCTTTTGACACGATTTTTTTTACTGTACGACTAGAAGAGTCCTTTGGTTTAAACGATGGCATTAAGAAGTGGCTGACATTGTAATTAGACAACCGGTTACAAGTCGTGAAGGTAGGCCAAAAACAATCAAATTATGCAACCCTTTCACCTAAAGTACCCCCAGGGATCTGTTCTGGGCTCACTATTCTTCATCCTCTTGACAAATTATGAAACTACACTAAAATAATTCAATCATTTGGTCTTCTATCCCACTGCTTACCAGAAGAAATAGATAGTCTGAAAACACGCATAACTGAGCAATTACTCGCTGGATGACCTCAAACAGATTGAAGCTGAATCAAAGACTGAGTTTCTCTGCACGGCCACAAGCAGACGTCAGCATAACATCGATAACTCCCCAATAACCATTTCAGGAAGTGACATCGCTCCAAAGACATGTATCAAACTACTATGTGTCAATCTGGACACTGATTTTTCCATTAAAACTCAAGTGAACAGAACTGTAAGCCCAGGGTTCTTTCAATTAAGTTATTGCAACGCAATACATGCTAGTCTCCCCAGATATCAAATTACAATCCGTTTTCAACGCTGCGGCAAGACTTATCACCGGTGCATCTAAATATTCCCACATTTAAGAGCATCTCAAAAATCTTCAATGGCTCAAATGTCCTGAAAGAATCCAGTTCAAGCTCTGCTGGATGGAATTAAATCACTTATAGGAATGGCTCCGGCTTACTTATCGGAAATGTATATTCTGGAAAACCAATTCACGACGGTCAACACTTAGGTCAGCAGGCTCATCAGCTATGGGAAGGTTGAAGGAACCAAAACGCAGACCAGATACTGATTTTGTTGACCGTGCTTTCGGAGTGTCAGGACCTAAAGACTGGAATGAACTGCCACATGATTTAAGAATGATCGCGGACTGGACAGAATTCAGAGCTAAACTTAAAACTCACCTTTTTAGGCAGTCGTATCCATAGTCGGAAACTTTTCACCTTCACAGTCCGCGACATTGCAAATATGTTTTGAAATCTTTGTAAGCTTTTTAAGGTCATTCTTTAATACTCTCCAGTCCTAAATTCTCCAGTATTTTAAAAGAAATATCAACTATACTTTTGCCACTAATCTCTAATAAATAGTATAAAATAAAGTCGCTATTCGTGTCAGTCTGTTTTTTTTTTATTTTTTATTATCAATATAAAGTTTCTTTTACAGGTTTTTTTTTTTCGATGTCTGTCTCACTAGGATAAACCTGTGTCGAGACAGACGTATTTGATACATTAAAAATGTTTACATATTTTTTGATACATTAATTATTTCACTACATTAAATGACATTGTGAAAAGGATAGAAAATAATAAATAATAATAATAAATGATACATTTGTTAATCAGCATCTAGTTGGAGTACATACTTATGTAGGGATTTTTATAAAAAAATTTATCATGGATCTGTCTTGGCTGATGATCCAAGATTTGATGTCTGTTTTATATTTCAGAAAAAAATCGTTCAGTCTAATGGCTAGTGGGAGAGCATTATATAGCCTTGTTGCAAAATATCTAAAGTTTCTCTGGCCAAAAGTTGTTTTAGCGAAAGGGATTTGTAATTGTATTTGTATTTGTTTGTGTGCTTAGTTCTTCTAAATAACGCAATGGATTTTGATTGGGTTTTCACTATCATTTAGAGAATTTCTTCCGGAAGGCTTATATATAAATAATACATGCACATTTTATTTATACAAATTAGAGAAAAGTCGATGTCTTGTAATCATGTACCAAAAAAATATTTTCGGGAGTTAATTGCTAACACTGGCTAAACCTTATGAGATACATCAAAATAGTATACTATGGAATTGTATATCTTAAAAAGGCCTACAGTCTGCGATGGTGTATGTCTATCTCCTCCCACAGTAATCATTTTTATCTTTTATATATACAATATGGCTATGGCTATGGCTATAAATGTATTGTTTTGTAAATTTTTCGATTTATATAATCTTTTGTTTTGAATAAATTTTTTAATTCATATTCCTTTCTCACAAATTTAAATAACTTATTCCATATTATGCTGTCTCAGTTAAACTCACTAGGAGGAAATCCATAATTGGTTTTATTTAACTATATTAGTATATTAAAGTCTTTTATTATATAATCAAAGATTAAAGTATAAGTGGATAAACAGGTCTTTAAAACACGCGCGATTTTTCGAGTGTTTTAAAGACCAATTATCTACGAATACTTTACGCTATTTTTTTTATTGGTACACTTTGAAAACATAAATATTGATATTATTATTATTTGGAAATAAGAACTATTAATGAATTCGTGATGTGACATCACAATATCTTGTTGTCATGGAAATGAAAAACACAATTGACATTTAGACTTCACATTTTGTTGATTTGTTGATGTTGCCATGGTAACTTTAAAAAACGCGCGTTCCATAAAGTGCGATTTAAACACGCTAGAGCTAAATGAGTAAAAAAGGGCACCAATAAAAAAATACTTATGTACAAACTGATATGTAAACTGTCGATTTCCCGAAAATGAATAAAATAATAATAAATAAACAATATGATGGGTTATTTGCGAGGCTATTTTGACATAAATAAATTAGTCACTATTTTGATAAATACAAGCGGGGCAAAAGCAATTACCCTATTGGAAAACGCTATAACTTTTGCAAATGGCGCCAAATGTCAATTCGGTTTTGACATTTGTGAAGTAAACAAACAAATCGACAAGACATGAATCGGTTTACTCTGCAAGAACGCGGAATAATTGTTTCAATTTTTTTACGCAACAATTCGTCGGTTGTGTTAGCGCAGCGTGAATTTCGTCGCAGATTTCCTGGCCGTCCGACACCAACTGGACAAACATTGCGGCGTTTGGCCACTCGCCTTAAAGAGACTGGGACAACACGAGATGTTCCCAAGGCTGGCCGCCCCCGGAGCAGTCGATCTGCTGAGAATATCGCTGCTGTTGCCAAAGATGTCGAAGATGAGCCCGGAACATCGACCAGACGACGTGCCACGCAATTGGGCATTAGCCGGCGGTCCCTATGCAGAATTTTGGTGAAAGATTTGAAGATGTTGCCTTACTGTGGGAATTCCAAGGTAAGTCATTGTTTTTTTTTTTGGTTAATCTTCAATAATCTTGTATTAATTACGTTTGTTGTGTACACAATAATTTAATTGCATATTTTTATGGTTTTTTTCTATTTTTCAGAAAGTCGAAGCAGTCGTGGCTTCAGACGCAGCCCCGGAGGTTGCAGCTGACGCGCCATCCAAGAAAAGGGGCGGAAAAGCAGCGGTGAAGGCTGTTGAAGAGAAGCCGGAAGTAGAAGTGAAAGAAGACGTTAAAAATGGCGATGAAGAGCCTGCGAAAAACGGAAGTTCCAAGAGTGGCAGGAAAGCTACAGAAATAGGAAATGGTAAAAACACAGATGCTGAAGCAGCTAGCATCCAAAAAGACTAAGGCAGTGAAGAAGATGCTGAGTCAGATGCCAACTCAGAGGAAACTCCTAAAGCGGAAGATGAGGAGGAATCCGAACCCGAGGTCGTTGCTAAGCCTAAACGAGGAAGGAAGGCGGCAGAGAAGAAGGAACCTGCGCCTAAGGCAGCAGCTAAGAATACCAAAGCAAAGAAAGGCAAGGAGGTCGACGTAGAAGAACCAGCAGCTGATGATGATGAGGAGGTGGTCGAGGAAGAGGAATACAAGCCCTCAGCTAAGAGAGGACGCGCAGCCAGATGATTTGGAGGAGGAGGAAGTTGCTGAGAAAGTGCCCACCAAAAAGGGGAGGGGGGCGAATAAAGGTACTGTCAAAGTGTGAAAGTGTTCTATCTGAATAAAAAAACAAGCCTGAAATCTTAATAAGTTTAAGAAATATGTTGTTCCGGCACTTAATTCTGTGTCAAAAGGTTTTCAATACAAAGTTAATTTATTTTGAAAAGTAATTGATACCATAACTTTTCTCTATCTTTTTGTATTGCCAAATCTTATTTTAATATAAAATTTGTGTGGAAATTTTTATTGAATAAACAATACGATTATTACCAGTTATTTTGTCTTCCTGATTTATATTGAATTTGTATAATGTGAAGATTTTATAGTTTGCGAAGACCAAAAGGAGATACAGACCGAGTATGTTCAAGTGTAAGATTTATTTTGAATTTACTCCATTTATTTTTGATGGCTTGAGTTGCTTTTTCGCAGTAACATACATTTTCTGTTTAAAGATGCTATATTTGCTTAGTAATAATAATAATAATAATTGATATTTTTCTTTTAGTGTTATAATTATATTTTAATTTTTAATCTTTATTTTTTATTTTAAATTTATCTTTATTTTAATGTTGTTTTTCTTTTATTTTTTTTAAATGTATAAATTCTTAAATTATAAAATGGGGGCCTCAGCACGGGTAAACAACCCAGTGAGGCCAACATTACTAAATTGAAATAAAATATTGTAAAAAAAATGTATCAACAATAAAAAAAAAAAAAAAAAAATTGGATGACTTGTATAGCGCCGTTTTTGTGCAAAATCACCTCAAGGGCGCTGTACAAACTTATAATACATCTCTACAGTGATCTATGTTATTACTTAACTATTTATGGAGATAATATACAGTACAATATTTACCTGGTAGGTCACTTGAGATTAACACTTAATGAACATTATATAATTGTTTATTAGCGAAATTTAGATACAGGATTTAGGACATAATTGGAAAATTGAATATAACTGGACTTTCTGTTAGGAGTAGTATATTTAATTTAAGGGTACGACAGCTTAAAAAGGTAAGTTTTTAGTTTAGACCTGAATTCTGTTGGACTTGTTATGGATCTTAGTTCTGGAGGGAGTTTATTCCAAGCCTTCGGCCCAGATACTCCGAAAGCGCGATCACCAAACGTAGTATTTGGCTTGCGCATAGGTTCTATCAGTCTGCCTACAGCTGCCAATAATCTGAACAAAACCTTTTATGTATATACCACGGAAAATAATATCAGTCATTCTTTTATGTGATTCATTCTAAATTATGTCTATAAAGTTTTTATAGCGTTTGTACTTGATACAACATTATGGATGTGTTTCCATGTTAAGAATATTCACTTGGCGTCCAGTTCAAATTTCTTTCACAACTGAAAATGATAACGCGCTAAGGGAGGAGGCAAACAATTGAAGTGCACGACCTTCTCTCATAAACTCAGTTTTCGATGTTTGCATAAATCTCCAAAGATATCTGGTAAATGCTCCTGGTGTGATTAAATGTACTTTTCTGACTAAAGTAATAATTGTTAAGTTAAATCATGTTTTTTGGATTTGACCTTTTGAGTTAACAGAATAAGGTAGGCGACACATTATGCTATAGGCATCATGGCTTGACCTATTTCAGCATATCGATATGCTTTAATAGGCCAAGCCACGAAAATATAGTGTGGTCTGCCAGAGACATAAAAGAGGGAACACTTAGTATTAGGGTTATAGCAAAGTATTCAGGGCTGTGCCATATTGACCGCTCATGCTGAGCATTGACTGGACGTCCATAGATGATCCTGTCTGTGGAGTTGAATGGACATCAAAAGTGTAATAATACATGGAAATTGCATAGATATAAATTGACATCTAAAATTTCTTATTCTCGTTTTTTAGCATTGATCTATCCATCGCTGGGTATTGCCCACATTCCCGTTTCAATCCAGGACTTGATGTTCTACACCTCTGTATCTTTTTAAATCGTAGCACTGAAGTGTCCTGGCGATCTCTAATTTTCCTTGCGGCGTGGCTTGCCCATTTCAGTTTTGTAATACATATTTATCTATTACAGCAAATTCCTCATGCCTAATGTTTCTTATAATATCTGGTTCATTTAGGACTACTACCTTTCATTGTGTTCTTGATGTATTATATTCAGGGCTGGCCCTGTGCGGTTACGATTGGAGCAGTCTTTCCAAAGTGCCATGGTGCCAAGGCGCTGATAATACCTAACGCAGCGCCCTAGAGGTTTAAAGCATTGGATTGTTACGGCAAAATTGGGCATAGTTTCCATTATAGTTTAACGTTTTTTTTGTCCCCAAGAGTATAATAACCTGTCTACAAATTGCAAATAATTATTATTAGAGTTTCAGCAAAAATGACAGAAAACAATTTATTGTAAATCTGATATACAGTTTAATAATAATATAATGATGGCTCAACACTTAGTTCAGTGTTATTCTCTGGTAGTGGCAACTGGATGCACAACACGATGGAAAGACCTTTTAGTAGCCAAACGCTGTTTTCATATTAAAAGTAAGTGTTTACAACACAAGTTGCAAGCATGCTTTCATATTATAACCCTAAAAAACGAAAAAAAAAAATTTGCAAATAAGTCAATGTCTTTGTACCAATGGAGAAAAAAAACTTTCATTATTAATTTTTGGAGTCCCGTCTTTGTATGTATTCGTGAAATGTTTTGAATAAGACATAGAAATAATTTATTATCATTGTGATGAAATCTGATCTACATATAACAATCTGTTCACACTGACTAATTTCTTGGAACTAAATGTTTTCACTTCGGAGAATAGGTATAATGTTACTACAACAGCGGATAAATCTAATTCTTAGTATTTCATAATTCATAAAATTTTAATTTTATTGGTGCTGTAATTTAAGGATACATAGATCGTCTTTGTTATTCTACAAAAATCTTCACATTATGCGAATAATATAGATTTGGTATTTGTATTTTTAATGTCTATCAAATTTTTATTTAAATAATAGTAATGTGTAATAAGTTAAACATTGTGATTTTAACATTTATGATAATTTTGCAGCCAAGAAAGAACCGGTAGCCAAGAAAGAGCCGACTGCAGTAACCTCTTCAGAACAAAGCAATGACAGATTACACAAGCACTGACTTTAGTTGCTCAAAGACAACGCCATCGGGGAAATTGTGGAATTTTAAAATATCAAGTTGGAATGTGGATGGCATCAGAGCTTGGGCAACCAAAGGAGGACTGGAATACATACAGCACGAGAAACCAGACATACTCTGTCTTCAGGAGACTAAGTGCTCCCAAGATAAGTTACCCAGTGAAGTAGCATCCATCCCTGGATACCACCCTTATTGGCTATCGGGGGAACAGGAAGGTTATGCTGGTGTTGGCATTTATACAAAGAAAATGGCTATAACAGTTACATATGGACTTGGCGATACCACTCTATACTCTAGGCAGAATAATAACTGCCGAATATGAACAATTTTATCTAATCTGTACTTATGTTCGAAACTCTGGACGTGGACTGGTCACCTTACCGAAGAGGCTGAAATGGAATGAGGTATTCTAAGCCTATGTCAAGACCTTGGATGCAAAGAAACCTGTGATTATTTGCAGAGACATGAATGTTTCACATCTTGGAATTGGTAAGTCTATTTTAAAAGATAATTTATTTTCCTTGTCAGCATTATCCTTGTAGATTCCAATTACATCGCTTTGATCTCTGTAACATGAGTCATGCAATTTAACCATTAAACCTGTAAAATGCGTTTCAAATGACCTCTTTTAAGAGTACGCAGGTTGTTGGGTGGGGTTTTATGCCTACATTTAAAACTCAGGGGTAAGCATATCATTTAGCAGGGAGCTTCCTACCATATCGGCCCGATGATCGTAAATTTCTGCAAATCTCTTTTATTGCAGATCCAGAAACAGAAGCATCAACACAGTGTAACAGTGTCGCACAGCCAATTGATAGTGATTTGGTAAGATCTCTACACGATAATGTTACATTCCCATAACAACTATATACAGTCTCTAAAAATTGCTATTGAGAGTGTTCCACCTGGCACAGCCGACAATGTCGTAATCCATGCAAATAAAGTGCCTGTTGAGAACACAGCGGCCGTTATAATGCCACATCCACAAGTGAAGTAGCAGTTGTGATAGCTGGACAACGATTTGATAAAAGAGATATTGTGTTGCGTAGCCGTGACGACAATTTGCAAAAAATATCAGAGTTGCACAGATCCTTAGGGTGTCCTTTGATGCTACGTCAAGTAGAAGATGAATACTCCATTAATGTTTCTCAAGTTGATCAGATTAGTGGAGCACCTGTGCGTAAAACGGTTTCATGCATGAACTATTGCTACCATATAATTACAAGACAACTATTTTAACTCCTTACTTAGATATTGAATGTTAACAAACCAATACTTGGTCGATCAATACGCAAAAATTGAATCAGAGCGATTAGCTTACATCCGTAAAAACCAAACTAAATTGAGAGCAGAAAATTACCTTCGTCTTCAGGATGCTTCGAAGTCGAATGAACATAGTAGCGACATTAGACAGTTGGTTATACTACCATTTTGAAAAGTTAAATGCTCAAGACGAAATAATGATGTGGAAGTGGAGAAGTTGTTTTAATTCCCCGGATTCTTTTAATACCAACGGATATACCATTTCAATTTAAACAACTGCAATTTCCTGTAAAACTGTCTTTTTCAATAAGTCACAGGGTCAAACATTCAATGTTGCTGGTTTAGATTTGAGCGTTGAGTGTTTTTCACATGGACAACTCTATGTAGCCCTTCCGAGTGTAACTTTTACGCAAAATCTGGTTGTGCTGTCTAATGAAAAAAACAGCTGTAAGCATTGTATATAAAGACATTCTGTAGTTACTGGCAGTAGTCTGATTCAAGATAAGACTTTGATATTTACAGCTAATATAACCTAATAAAGTTGGTAAATCGGTAAGCTGTGCAAAAAGATGTACATTTACAGTGAAATATTAATTAAAAAACAAAACACATTATGTAAAGTAAAATAATTGCTGAATGAACTACTTGGAACTATAAACTATAAAAAATTGATTGGATAGTATATGTGTCTAAATCGATTGGACACTTATGACGCCATATTAGTACATTGGACCCGTGGGAAGCCGGGGCAGGTAGTCTTCTAATACATAAGAATAATATCAAGAGTAATGGAAATAAAAATAGCAAATATAAAATCAATGTCCAGTGTTTTTACTATAGTGTCCTCGCGTCGTAAACTTTTTTAATAAAAGTGTGTTTATCTAAGGTGAACAGCCAGGTAATTTTCTGTATCTGTTTGTAAATAATAAGTATGTTTTTATGAATCTATTTGTAAATAATAAGATTAGATAGAGCTAGGAATATGTAACAAATTGCACAGCACCCTTCAGGTGATTTTTTTACACAATTGATTGTTGTTGTCAATTGATTGATTGTTCTAAAAAATCCTATATAAAAAAATGACTTGGATGACGAGATAACAGTGATGAGTTTTCTTTTTTTAATGTGAATTCTGCACAAAGTCCCGATTACCCGGCTGTGGCATTCCCAATTGGTGCATGTTGTGAAACTGAAGGGGGACAGGAGATGGGAAAGAGAGTGGTTGGAAAATTCGAGTTTTAGTTTGAGTAATATCTGAAAATGGCATGTCCATGAAAAGGTGAAATTACTTACCAGCCAACATTTTTAGCTCTGCAGTTCATCATATATGTCCAAAATGTGTACGAGCCAGTTTTGTCTGGATAGAGACTTCTGAACGTGTCCACAAAACCTTTCCCCAGTAACTCTGTCATCCCGTCTCTCTCTTCTTTTGTAAATCCAGCATTCTTCTTATTAGTTTTAGGGTTCGTCAGATCTAAAAAAGAGAAAACATTATTATTTGTATATAGAATGAATTCAATTAGACATGCCTATAAATAGTTGAGTTACGAGGTAACAAAATAAATACAGGTTTAATGGTTAAACTGCATGACTCATGTTACAGAGATCAAAGCAGACCTGATGAATTGGAATCTACAAGGGAAATAAATTATCTTTTAAAATAGACTTACCAATTTCAAGATGTGAAACATTCATGTCTCCGCAAATAATCACAGGTTTCTTGGCATCCAAGGTCTTGACATAGGCTTGGAATACCTCATTCCATTTCAGCCTCTTGGGTAAGGTGACTAGTCCACGTCCAGAGTTTGGAACATAAGTACAGATTAGATAAAATTGTTCATATTCAGCAGTTATTATTCTGCCTTCATCGTCTAGAGTGGGATCGCCAAGTCCATATGTAACTGTTATAGCCATTTTCTTTGTATAAATGCCAACACCGGCATAACCTTCCTGTTCCCCCGATAGCCAATAAGGGTGGTATCCAGGGATGGATGCTACTTCACTGGGTAACTTATCTTGGGAGCACTTAGTCTCCTGAAGACAGAGTATGTCTGGTTTCTCGTGCTGTATGTATTCCAGTCCTCCTTTGGTTGCCCAAGCTCTGATGCCATCCACATTCCAACTTGATATTTTAAAATTCCACAATTTCCCCGATGGAGTCGTCTTTGAGCAACTAAAGTCAGTGCTTGTGTAATCTGTCGTTGCTTTGTTCTGAAGGGGTTTTG
This sequence comes from Hesperophylax consimilis, assembly GCF_061612785.1. NCBI lineage: Eukaryota > Metazoa > Arthropoda > Insecta > Trichoptera > Limnephilidae > Hesperophylax > Hesperophylax consimilis. The sequence continues at coordinate 8,842,767 of NC_142840.1, read as the reverse complement.
CAGTCGCCTTTCTTTGAGCAGCCGGCTCTTTCTTGGCTACCGGTTCTTTCTTGGCTGCAAAATTATTATAAATGTTAAAAGCACAATGTTTAACTTATTACGCATTACTATTTTTTAAATAAAAATTTGATAGACATTAAAAATACAAATACCAAATCTATATTATTCGCATAATGTGAAGATTTTTGTAGAATAACAAAGATTAGTATCCTAAGAGTATCCTTTAATTACGGCACCAATAAAATTGAATTTTTATAAATTATGAAATACTAAGAATTACATTTATTCGCTGTTGTAACATTATACCTATTCTCCCAAATGAAAACATTTAGTTCCAAGAAATTAGTCAGTGTGAATGGATTGTTATACTTAGATTGGATTTCACAATGATAATAAATTAAGACTATGTCTTGTTCAAAACATTTTAAGAATACAAAGATGCGACTCCAAAAATGAATAGTGAAAGTTTTTTTTCTCCATTGGTACAAAGACATTAACTTATTTGCATAATTTTTTTTTCGTTTTTAGGGTTATAATATGAAAGCATGCTTGCAACTTGTGTTGTAAATGCTTACTTTTAATATGAAAATAGCGTTTGGCTACTAAAAGGTCTTTCCATCGTGTTGTGCATCCAGTTGCCACTACCAGAGAATAACACTGAACTAAGTGTTGAGCCATCATTATATTATTATTAAACTGTATATCAGATTTACAATAAATTGTTTTCTGTCATTTTTGCTGAAACTCTATAATAATTATTTGTAGACAGGTTATTATATTTTTGGGGACAAATAAACTATAATGGAAACTATGCCCAATTTTGCAGTAACAATCCAATCCAACAAAACTGAAAGCAGAAAAACCACATTGAACAGGCAACATGGTATCATTTCTAAAAAAAACTTCACAATAATCTACACATCTGCCCTGATAATGAACATTGTAAGGCTATCTGAAACGTTGGTCAAGGAGGAGGAATTGCAACACGGCATTATATTGCAAAAACAATTACTGTAATAACTTTGGCCTTGAGAATCAAACCATATATTATCCAGTTATTTAAGGTTAAATTAAGTTATGTAAGGAAGAATCTAAGGAAACCAAGGTGGTGAGTATAGCACCGTAGAAGTCTACGCTGGGCTGTGTATGACAAATTGGAATGAATTTCACCCTAAATCCAATCATGACTTATTTATAACTTGGGTTACTACTTAGGGCACCAAAACATTATAATCAGGGCCGGCCCTGAGCCAAACAGATTCCGACGCTGCTATAAACCTCAAGGGCTATGTGTTAGGTATTATCAGCGCCTTGACACCATGACGCGACGCTTTGGCAAGACTGCTCCAATTGTAACCGCACAGGGCCAGCCCTGAATATAATACATCAAGACCACAATGAAAGATAGTAGACCTAAATTAACCATATATTATAAGAAATATTAGGCAAGAGGAATTTGCTGCAATAGATAAATATTACAAAATGAATTGACAAAACTGAAATGGGCAAGCCATGCTGCAAAGAAAATTAGAGACCGCCAGGACACTTCAGTGCTACGATTTAAAAAGATACAGTGGTGTAGAATATCAAGTCCTTGATTGAAACGGAAATGTGGGCAATACCCAGCGATGGATAGAGCAAAGCTAAAAAACGAGAATAAGAAATTTTAGATGTCAATTTATATCCATGCACTTTCCATGAATTATTACACTTTTGATGTCCATTCGACTCCACAGCCAGGATCATCTACGCACGTCCAGTCGATGCTCAGCATGAGCGGTCAATATGGCACAGCCCTGAATACTTTGTTATAACCCTAATACTAAAGTGTTCCTATGCCTCTGACAGATCACACTATATTTTCGTGGCTTGGCCTATTAATGCATATCGCTCGCCATACACTCCCATTGGTAGTGTATGGCGAGCGATATGCTGAAATAGGTCAAGCCATGATGCATATAGCGTAATGTGTCGCCTACCTTATTCTGTTAACTCAAGAGGTCAAATTCAAAAAAAAATGATTTAACTTAACAATTATTACTTTAGTCAGAAAAGTAAATTTAATCACACCAAGGAGCATTTACCAGATATCTTTGGAGATTTAAGCGAACATCGAAAACTGAGTTCATGAGAGAAGGTCGTGCACTCCAATTATTTGCCTCCTCCCTTAGCGCGTTATCATTTTCAGTTGTGAAAGAAATTTGAACTGGACGCCAAGTGAATATTCTTAACATGGAAACACATCCATAATGTTGTATCAAGTACAAACGCTATAAAAACTTTATAGACATAATTTAGAATGAATCACATAAAAGAATGACTGATATTACTTTCCGTGGTATTAGCATAAAAGGTATTGTTCAGATTATTGCTAGCTAAGTAAATATAGCATCTTTGAACAGAAAATGTATGTTACTGCGAAAAAGCAACTCAAGCCATCAAAAATAAATGGAGTAAATTCAAAATAAATCTTACACTTGAACATACTCGGTCTGCATCTCCTTTTGGTCTTCGCAAACTATAAAATCTTCACATTATACAAATTCAATATAAATCAGGAAGACAAAATTACTGGTAATAATCGTATCGTTTATTCAATAAAAATTTCCACACAAATTTTATATTAAAATAAGATTTGGCAATACAAAAAGATAGAGAAAAGTTATGGTATCAATTACTTTTCAAAATAAATTAACTTTGTATTGAAAACCTTTTGACACAGAATTAAGTGCCGGAACAACATATTTCTTAATGTTTATTGAGATTTCAGGCTTTTTTTTATTTTTTTATTCAGATATAACACTTTCACGCTTTGGCAGTACCTTTATTCGCCCCCCTCCCCTTTTTGGTGGGCACTTTCTCAGCAACTTCCTCCTCCTCGGAATCATCTTTGACTGGCGCTTTCTTGGCGGCTGCGCGTCCTCTCTTAGCTGAGGGCTTGTATTCCTCTTCCTCGACCACCTCCTCATCATCATCAGCTGCTGGTTCTTCTACGTCGACCTCCTTGCCTTTCTTTGCTTTGGTATTCTTAGCTGCTGCCTTAGGTGCAGGTTCCTTCTTCTCTGCCGCCTTCCTTCCTCGTTTAGGCTTAGCAACGACCTCGGGTTCGGATTCCTCCTCATCTTCCGCTTTAGGAGCTTCCTCTGAGTTGGCATCTGACTCAGCATCTTCTTCAGCTGCCTTAGTCTTTTTGGATGCTGGCTGCTTCTCTGCTACTGCGTCTTTGGGCTTGCGGCCACGTTTGGCGGGCACTTTTTGTTCTTCGTCGCTTTTGGGGGATTCAGCTGGTACTTCAGCATCTGTGTTTTCACCGTTTCCGATTTCCTTAGCTTTCCTGCCGCGCTTGGAACTTCCGTTTTTCGCGGGCTCTTCATCGCCATTTTTAACGTCTTCTTTAACTTCTACTTCCGGCTTCTCTTCCACGGCCTTCACCGCTGCTTTGCCGCCTCTTTTCTTGGATGGCGCGTCGGCTGCAACCTCCGGGGCTGCGTCTGAAGCCACGACTGCTTCGACTTTCTGAAAAGTAGAAGAAAAAACAATAAAAATATGTAATGAAACGATTGAGCAACTAACAAATATAATTAATACGAGATTATTTAAGATTAACCAAAAAACAACGACTTACCTTGGCATTTCCACGTTTAGGCGGCATATTTTATATGAACTAACACAACGTGTAAACTGACGCTTTTAATATAATGCAACACGAACCGAACACCGGAGTTTAGTGTAAAGGGAGGTCTAGGAGAGGTTTATACACTAAATATTACCACTGATAGATATGTATTAACAATAAATAAGGCTCGGCTTTGAAATGATGCCAATGCTACGCGTCGAACTGAGACCGGTACAATGGCTATCACGCGTACTTATTGTGAAATGACGGCGAAAACCAAGGCGGGAAAAACATGTATAGAATGTGAAGTTAGCTACAATAAACAGAATGTTTTCATAAACTTAATCGGTACCTACGCAGTTGCTAAAAATGTGGGGTTGGTTGTTAAAAAATAACTCAAATCTCGTCAGTTTCAAATTCAAAACTCAAAGTGGTCATTCCAGGTATTGCTGTCAGTAACAAAAATATCGTATCAGTATCGTATCGTCAGTTAGCACGAGAGTGGTTTATTTATGGTTATCACATTACTGCCATTATGGAAAAAGGATGGCAAGGCAGGAATGAAGAAAGGGATCAAAAAATTGTAGTAGTCACGGAACCCCGTTAGGTTAGTGTATCGAAGAATTGGTGAAAGATTGGCCTCTACAATATTTTTCTTATAATTATTGCATTATAAGAAAATAATTAATAATTTACTACTTTCATTCTTATTTTCTATTTCATTTTTATTTTTGAATAATATTAAATTTATGTTTACTTGTAAAATAAATATAATATATTTATACTCTCCGTGGGATTGCACCAACCTCTCCACATTTCGGAAAAAATGAATTTGTTGATTGAAAAATCACGAGATATTATAATTGTATGATTTGTGAATCTGAAAGAATTTATATGCCTCAAGATCACTGCCTTTCAAAAGAAAAAAAATAACCTTTGAATGTTATTAAACTTGAAAAATTACGACACCCATTGCTTACATTAGATGCTTACATAGATGCTTATCTCAAAAAAATTTAAACAAAATAAATACAACTTTCAAATAAAGCATTATTAATTCGTAAAATAATTTTGGTACATGTATTATCGCCTGTCTTATATGATTAAAACATATCAGTTCCAATGTTGAAAATCAAAAATTCATAGAAAATGAAAAATTTTACGCATTACGGCATGACTACAATCCTACAATGACAAATCACGCTCCCATGCTCCGACAATGGAATAGTATTATATAGTACAGAACAGTACCTACCTCAGGATCGCATGTAAAGGGGGATGGGGGGGAGAGTTCAAACTCTTATTGGCCCCAGTATTGAGTAGGAAAAAAGAAAACAGGTTACTCCTGGATTACATTTCTGGAAAATATAATAAAATTATTTACAGCATCTCTTTTATCAATGTGATGTAAATAATAAATTGTGGTATAGGTTCCAATTTTTTTTTAATACATTTTACAACCCCCCCTCCTTCTCCCTTACCTAACCCTTAGAGTCGAACCCTTCCTTAGGGACGACCCCCCCATTACGACCTACACCACTAACCTTCCTAAATGAGAATTTATTATCATTATTTTACTATTTGTACTAAATTTACCTTCACACCATTTAGTATTTGCCGGGTAAAGCCGGCGCGGGGGTTTGCCGCTATCGAAAACTTGGTTTTAACTGTGGCATACCAAGCCATAGTTATATCAAAAATTCAAAACTACCAGACTTTCTCCAAATAATCGCCATTTTTTCTACTACGTATATTTACTGGGCTAATTATATTGACCGATGATGTGTGCATATTGACCTTGTAATATAAATAAAAACCTACTAACCAAGTTCATTATATTTGTACTGAAAAGCCGACCTTAAATTGATACAATTTCAGATTAAAAACATAAGCTTTATACCCCATTCACACAGAGCGATTTTAGTTGAACGACTTTTATTGAACGACAAAAATTGAAAAAGATATCGTTCAGACGTTTCAATTTAACTCGAGCCGATTTTGTTAATCAAGATGGCGTCAAGTGAAGTTATCGCTGCCTGCGTCCCTATGATTTCGGACATTTTACGGAACGAACATTAAAATATGAAAAAGTGCATAAAACTTCGTATGTGGGCTAAAAAATGGATTATAAGGATATAATTATAAGGCGTTAGAAGATAACGAAGGCTATCGCAATCATTTGCGAATTTCGGCAGAACAATTTGATGTACTGTTGTCTAAGATTCAAGAAAAAATCCAAAAACAGGTGAGCGCGGCTGTCCCAGCAAAAACTAAGTTTCAAATTACGTTAAGATACTTGCCAACGGGGGATTCTTTACTAAGTCTGGCTTATATGCGCAGAGTTTTAGAAATACGATATCATTGTTTATAAAAGAAGTGTTCGTTGCAATAGTTGATGCCCTAAAATTTGTTATGAAGATAAAAAATAGTTATTTTTTTAAACATTCAGAGAATTTTTATTTAATAATGATAACTACTAAGTTACAGTAACATTTCAAAAATAATATTATTGGTATAGATCCATAAATCTAAACATCATATCATCCGACAACTTAATACATTTTTTCATTGAAGTAAATGCCATGATGGTAGGACCTAGGTACGCATAAATAAATCACTCAGTAGGGGCGTCTAACGTCTACGTTCGACCCATAAATAAACCACTCTCGTCGCAAGCGACTTGAAACATATATTCACACGTTTCGATTCGGCGGGAAAATCGAACGATGACTCATACTTGAACAACAAAAGTAGACGGGCTTTCAACTTTCGTCGTTCAACTAAAAACTTGATCAACTCTGTTGAAAGGCTGTTCACACTTGTCGATTAGCTTTAAAGTGACATTCAACTCCGATTTGATCAACTGAAATCGCTCTGTGTGAATGGGGTATTCGTATTACATACTTACAAAAGGTTGTTCCTTTCCTAAATTTTGAAAAAATACTGTCGAGAATCACGATAAATTTAATGTTCATACCAACTAATATAAATACAAAATAATGAGTCAAAAACTTAACTGATAAAAATAAACCGTTTGTTTAACCTTCAAGCGGGTGCACGGATTTTCATAAGAGGATTTTCTTAATCGACCTACGGAATATTAAAGCTTATTTGAATATATATGAAACAATTAAACGTTTTTTGCACATCCCTTTATTTAGGTTGTATTTTCAATACAACAATATTCAAACCTAGTTATTTTATCAATATTAATGTTCTAACTATTCTAAAGATTCATTATCACATCGTAGATATTTAGCAGCAGGTATTCCCTGTTTTTAATTGACTCATTTTTTAGCATGACCTTCTTGATGTTTCCCTAGTGGTTTTATGTGCTTTATTACTTATTTAGCTAAGCTAGGCGCTATATATAGACGATTAGGCGTTTTTCGCTCGACAGAACTTTGAATATGGAACTAAAGTGAAACATATTTTGGTTTAAAGAAATATAGAAAGTGGTATTTAAGTTAGAAGGTGATTATTGATTTAAAAAAAAACTGGACTGCAGTTCCTCATTCTACGCACAGCACAGGAGTAGACGTGAGAGGATTGATTAGTATGTAATCGTTACTCCGTTATTGTCTCTATTTCAGGTAGCCGGCAGAGCAGATGAATATGATCCTAGCATTTATGTATCATACTTAGTCAATGGATTCCAGGCAGGCTCGTAGCAGGAAGCCTTATAACGGAAGGCCTCCATGGTCGAGGGGTAAGGTCCTCGACTACGAATCTGGATCTCACAGATTCGAATTCCAGCGTGCGCATGAAATTTTTTATGAAATTATTTGTGTTTTTTAACATTTCATTAATGTGAAATATTATATATAGTATATTTACGGCACATTCCAGAGTAGTACATACTTTAGGAATTTCACCATTCAGAATTGAAACATTGCTTGAAATGGCTTTAGCCGTGTTTGATGACCCCCATCTCCTTTCCCTCTCCATACCCTTTACCCTCATAACATACCCCATTCTGGATTCATTCAGAATTGAAACATTGCTTGAAATGGCTTTAGCCGTGTTTGATGACCCCCATCTCCTTTCCCTCTCATACCCTTTACCCTCATAACATACCCCATTCTTGAATGCCAGTCTTATTGGCTCCGGTTAGCAGGAAGCAGTTGGGAGATTTGCGGTATTTTTATATTTAAAAAAATAAGGAAAAAATGCGCGGTTGTTTCGACGCCAAGCGACCGTTTGATGGTTAATACCTAGTATGGAGGCAGCCCATCGTTCCCACCCAAACGTCGCGCCGTGTGCTTTAAAAAAAAACAACAAAAATCGTTGGAAGTTTTGCAAATAGTGATATACTCTATTGAGGATATTTGATCGTCTTCCGTCTCCTGTCAGGTCATCGGGGGTGACTCCATCCAGCCAGTCATGATGGCAGCGATGATGGTAATCTTTGATTGGTCAAGTCTACTTCATAAACTTCCCATGTGGTGGCTGAAAGATGTTCTGAAAGAGTGAACTCGTCCCTCCAGGAACATATCGGTGTCGCTGCAGTACTCGTTATAGAATAATTGATGAGATGCATTCAAAAATGTGATATTGTAACGTAAATTTATAGTACGTCTTATGCCAACCAATACCTACCCTATTCTTCCAGATGGTCCATTTGGTACCTGAGAACATCTGTCCTAAATTTCAACCCCCCATGCAAGTAACTTCGCCTATTGTATTACACCCTTTTTGCAACGATTCAGGGTTCCTTGTGTATTGTTATTTTGGATTCTGAACTGGATTGAGATTGCAAAAATACATTACAAATATTTAGTTGGGTAATTTTTATAGTTTCCCAGGAGATAATAATTGACCGTTTTTAATATGAATAGAATAGGTCAATATTTTTCAATATAGGTTACTTTGTCCGGAAATTCGTAGTAAATTGGAAAACTAGTTAAGGGATGACACCACATTGGCGTTCGGAAAAATAGGTATAAAAATAAAAATAATAAGGAATAAAAAATAATAAAAATTGTAACAGAAATATGAGCCATCAAGTAGGACTCTCTTTTGAAAATTCTTGATGTCTTTTGAAATTATTCATGGTGTACATATTTTCTCTGTCAGGCATAGTATGAAAAATAATACATTTTTTTCTTATTTAACCCTAGATTCATAACCATTCATCCCACAGACCGCACAAAACGTAAATTTGTTTCTAGTGTCTCGAGTGATAGAGATAGAATGATGACCTCTCAAGTACCTTCCTAGATCGCTTGTTCATTAGTAACACGGGTGCGCTTGCCTCGCAGTGAAGGCTCGTGGACAAGTTATAGACCTTTGAACGTCTGAGAGACGAATGTTTATGAATAGTGTAACTTTTGACGAGACTGCAAGTTATTTTGAAAACATTGTTTTTTGATAAGTTCTGGTTATACAGAGTAAAAGTAAGTATATGATATTATTCTATACGAGTTATTATTTATAGTTACATCTTATTTTATCGTTCAAAATGTATTATTGTGTGTATTTTACATCAAATCTTATTATTTTATTTTAGAATGGATGATCGGCAAATTGATGACTATTTGAATCGTTTATCTGTTTCTGGTGATGATGATTTTACCAGTCAGCAAAAGGATGTAGAAATCAGTGATGTCGAAGATCATGTGGAATTAGATGAAATGGTCCCGACAGATTCCGACAGTGATAACGACATGGTTACGTAAAAGACACGAAATGCCAACTTTGAAGAGATGCCTAAAAAGGAAAATCACAGAAGTTTTAGATGAAATGCCTACCATTGCCACAACTGATCCAAGTGGTACTTAAAAAAAGGTTTTTGGTTATTGTGATTATAAAAAACAGCATATGACAAGGTTCCAATGCAATCAATGTAAAAAGTATATGTGCATGGACCATCGCGGCCTCATGTGGGTGGAATGTACCGATGAAATTTAATTTTGACTCGTATATTATATTTTTTGCTACCTAATTAAACATATTAAAGAGTGCCATACTCCATTTATTTATTTTATTTACAAGTACCCTAAAACTCGTCACTTAAATTTAGTCGTCTGTAGGGATGTATAAATTTCCGGGAATTTATTTCTGGGGAATATTCCCGGGAATATTCGCGGAAATATTCCCCTGGACGGGAAATTTTGGGAATTTTGATTTTAACAACATAATACCTCAAAAAGAATAATATTTATTAAATAAAAAATAAAATATACACACATATAGTACATATAGAGCAGGATAGATCCATAAAAACTATTCCCATATATATAGGAATAGGATCCAAGAGAAAAATAACATAAAAACACCGATCAAAATTATTTTTAAGTGAGTAGTATCTCTATATAATTGTATACTATACAGTATTAGTAGCCTATATATACTTTATGCTAGTAAACGGTACATATAAAAAAATCAATCGTAAAACTGTAAAAATGACACAACTTCACAGATCGTTACTGTTTATCTGATGATACCGATTGGACACTGACACTATCAACTTCGCTTCCACTTTCACCTTCATATTCTTCTTCTTCATCCGACCCTGACGAAGTTGTTGCCGACTCAGGATTATCTACGTTTTCTTCTTCCTCAGTACCAGATAGGTTTGAAACGTTATGATGCAAAGCAATCTGCTCATCCGTGGAAAAAAGGGTTTTCTTAGGAGCAACTTGAGAGCCTCTTTCGGAGGAAAGAAGTTTCCAATTGTGTGCCACAAATGTTATTTTCCCTGCTTTTTGAGTTGTTAGACGATTCCTCCGTGTTGTATGAATGCGACTAAACGTGCTTAAAGATATCTCAGTGGCTGCTGAAGTAATGGGAGCAGTCAATATTCTTATGGCAACCTGTGACAAATCAGAACATGCGCACATCCCCTTCCACCAGGTCACTGGCGTGATTTTATCGACACACTTCCATAGGAATGCCTTGCTCCATGATTCTTCTTTAGTCCTATAATTGGCTTAATCAACAAGAACATTTGCACTATCAACAGCCTCCATATGACTCGCTACTTGGTCAATGAATTCAAGTGCTTCAAGTTGATGTGCGTGGCTTAGCAGATGTCCTTGGGAACGCGGATCTAGTAAGGCAGCAGCCCTACCAACCAGTATTGGAGCAATAGCAAATTCTTTGCGCAGCGCCGCCTTTTGGCTTCTCTTCGGCATGTGACAGTAGAGACGCTGGAAGAGTTTTACTTAGACTGCTCTCAATATCCTCAAAAGCATACAATGCTTTGTGTGTTAGTAGATCGTCTCCCTCTAGCTGTGTAATCCAGGAAAAAATCGGTCGCAGAACATCGGCTAATGATGTCACTCTTGTCCAGTAAACATCATCATCCAACAGGCTGTTCTTCATATCATGAGGCAGCTTCGTTTACTGCAAATGTTTGCAGGCTTACTTTAACGCTAACACTCAATAAAGCATCCAAGAGAAGTGTAGAAACCATTTTATTAAAAATAAAATAAATTCCCCGTTTTCGGGAATTTATTTCAGGTCGGGGAATATTCCCGGGAATATTCCTGTTCCCGGGAATATTCCCCAGGGAATATTCCCGGGTCTACATCACTAGTCGTCTGTGAGATGAATGTTTATGAATAATGTTCCTCTTAGATAAGGTTATGAATCTAGGGTTAAAAAGGTACCTAATAGCTAAGATTTTGTGGAGGGAAAATTTAAATTTATTTTAGTAGAAATGACAGCTGTTTTTTATAGAAATTTTGAGTTTAAAAAATTTGATGGTGACATCTTAGATAATATTATTAAAAATGATGTTGGGAATTTAAACACAATCGGTTTAGTAAATGTTGAGGTATCTTGTACACCAGTTTGAAAAAGGATTTTCGAATGAAACGCAAAAAAAAACATCAGTACGGCGTCAGCATCTTAAAACCATTTGTTTAAATTACTTATTATTATGTCTTATTGGTCTCTCATGTTGGCTTTAGATATTCGTCCGAGTTTCGAGCCGACTCTGCCGCGCTCACCTCCAAATGCAATAACTTTGTAAATAATTAGAATTTTGATATGGTTAAACGTTTAAAAAATTCTTTAAAAACAATTTATCTAGCAAATAAATTGTTTTTTTTTAAATCTAAAGATGGTTAACCCCTTAACCTGCAATGTGGAGTTCTACATCACATTTGGAGTCGATTTTATGGTGTGACTTTTTTCGTTTTCGAGCGAAAAGTTGGACTTTTTTTATGTCACATTTGAAAATAATCGGTCTTTGGTGGTTAATATGGTACAAGTTTATGGTACGTATGGTATATGTTATTTACCGATGATCTCGTGGATTCAATCTGCTTTATGTTTGCCTTAAGATATACATTCTTATAATATATGATTATTTATAGTTAGTAGTAGGATAGAGCCTCGAAAAAAATATTTGTTCAGCGCCCTTGAGGTGATTTTCCACAAAAAAGACGCTATACAAATATTCTGATATAATAAATAATTATTTTCTTATTATTAGTTAGGTTAGATAGAAAAAAAGAATAATAAAAACAGGTTAGGATATTTAGTGTATATAAATTCAATGAAATTCTTTTTTTTCTGAGGAACTTACGTAAGTACCTACCTGTATCTTACGATTTGAGTAAGTTTTTTGTTTTTATCCTCTTATTTAAGTAATGAATAAATACGCCAAAACTGAATTTTTATCAACATTTATTGCAATTAACATGTACAACATAATTGTCTTCTACAGAAATGAAGACTATCAGTAATATAATATTCAATATATATATATAATTCAATATTTTTTACCTGAAAAAAATGATATCGAAATAATTTATTCGTAAATAACAAATTTTGGTAAATATACAAAAAAAATAGGGGCACGCTGTGTACACATTTTAATTTTTAAATTCTTTGTATCAGTTATTGTAATGAAAACTAAGTATCCCACTAAACGGAAATGGAAAATAATACAGTTTAGTATGTATTTTGTTAAAAACTAATAATTTCATTATTTTCTTGGCGCCGAGTTTTGACATAATAAACCGTGGTCGGGGGGTAAGTCGACGGTCACGACCTCAAATCCCGGTATATTTGCGACACGTTACAGATTGCAAGATACTCTCAGTATCGCCCTGCTGTAAGACTACCATTCAGAATTGAAACGCTGCTTGGAATGGCTTTATTAGTGTTTGGTGACCAGATCTGAATAGCCAGGTACTTACTCACCCTCCTCTTCCCATCTCCTTCCCATCCCCACTACCTACGGTCTCACAACATATCCCAATTGGGGATGCCATAGTCTCACTGTCTCCAGACGATTGGGAGCAGAGGAGCAACAAATTGGGTTAAATACGAAAAAAAAATCTTAAAATGACATTTGACATCAATAACAATGGCCGTCAGGTGAACAATCGATTTTAAGAAATTACCATTAGAATGCATGTCAAAGTTTTCTATTTCCGAAAACTAAAATTACTTGTCATTATTATCTAACCACTGAAAAGTACACAAAATGCTTTTTAGTACGTATTAAGCGTATCCATATTTTCTGTATATTCAACAAAAATTTCAAATAGGAAGGCTAATAAAAAAATTCTAAAACGATGGCGTTATAGGTACACTTACATAAATAAATATTGTAAGCATTTGAAAACATACCAACAATATTTTAAAGGGTTAAAAAGAGAATTAAAATGTATTAGTTCTAGATCTAGGCAGTAAAATAAAATATGTTTAAAGATAGGACCGTTTAATTTCATTAATAATTAACATTTATAAACATAAGATAGGCTTGATTTACTGTAGAAGACTGTACTTTAACAATGCTGTCTTTTTTTCTTCCGACATAATATAATATTAAACATTCAATACAGTAAGGTGGAAACATGGAGTTATCTTTCGAAAATATTTGTTTTTTTTATAATTTCCTATACATGTCGAGGGTTGATCGTGAAGAAAATTAAAAATAAAATAGTAAATCTTCCATTTAATGTAGCCTATATCTCACTTGTACGTCACAGTACATCCTCGCTCAGCTCAATTTTTACACTTTTTTTCCATAAAAAATCACCATTATTTTTTTGTTGTATAAAAAGCATGCCGTTAGTAAATTTTCATTTTAGATAGCTTTCACACTCATACATATTTCCTTTCAAAGATGGTCCCACTAAATATGACGATTAATAAAATAATAGGAATATTTTACTGTTCTAAGTGCTAAACAGTTATATTTTTAACATTCTCCATCGCTACATGTTGCTGACTTATGAGGAGATCTAACTAAACGTCCCGAAAATTAAGCGGAAAGTACCTACATTTTATGTAGGTAGATTGCACTTTCTGTTAATACCTACTTTGAGGGATTCTGAACACTCCTAAATATTTCAATTCTTGGTTGTCAAAAGAGTTAAATAATTTGTATTTCTCTGATGAGCTTCCATTTTACATTGAGTGGTTAAGAGCGTGTTACAAACATTTGAATGAGAGACAATCATCATCAAGAGATTGGTTTGGAATATGAAACAAAATAAAAGTTATCATCTGAACACCGAGTATTTTCAAATCTTGATTGATACATTTTTCTGATTGTCTGAGGTATATAAAACGAATGACTTTTCTATTTAAATTGACTGTTAAATAGTTCACCTTGGTTACGTTTTTAGAAATGTTAAGTACAGTTTCCCATTAATTATGTATAATGGAAACATTGATTGAAAACGTGGAATCGGAAGACAACCATTTATGTGCCGGGATGTACAGAGTTTCTTTTTTCGATGAGAAGGCGCCGACATTACCGCAGCTTCTAGAACCATCCGGGTGTCTCCACCAAGATGTTCGTTTACATAAATGCCTCGTCTGCCGCCGCACAGTGGGCTGAAAATCGCATTTCATAGACATAGAGACTTGAATTTTCAAGGGTCTTTTTTTTGGCTAGAAATGGATTCTGCTGATCATTACTAAGCTATAAAATTTTGTATGAAGCAATTTCGTGTACAAATGAAGGAGTTATCATTTTTTTAAGAAAAAATTGTATGGCACTGACATTAAAAATGAGGCTATTTCTGGAATCATAAGGTTGGCCATTATATCCTTACACAGAAATATACTACTATTTATTTTTATTTTTTGACATACTTCGTATTGTGGCGCAACTTGCTCTTTTTTTTTTAAATCCTAAAGGTTGAAAAAAAAACTTTTTGATGTTGATGATTCATTCAAATGCTTAAATGCTGTACATATGAGTATGCTTTGGCTAGTTTACAATATTTATTTACACTGCAAGCCAAAACAGTTTAAGAAATCACAAAAGTTAGATTTTTATTTATTGTTTTTGTGTTTAATTCGTAGAACTCCATTTATTTTTGAAAAATTTAATCAAAATTAAATTAAATAGTAATAAGTTATTTTCAAGTTCTGTAAGTATTTTATTTTGTTTTTTAGTTACAGCTGTTTTGATTTGTAAGGTCATTCTCAAACTGTGGCTAGGCAACAATCAGACGATTTAAAAAAAGCGCAAGTTGCGCCACAATACGAAGTATGTCAAAAAATACAAATAAATAGTAGTATATCTGTGTGTAAGGATATAATGGCCAACCATATGATTCCAGAGATATCCTCATTTTTAATGTCAGCGCCATACAAATTTTTCTTAAAAAAATGATAACTCCTTCATTTGTACACGCAATTGCTTCATATGAAATTTTATAGCATAGTAATGATCAGCAGAATCCATTTCTAGCCAAAAAAATACCCTTGAAAATTCAAGTCTCTATGTCTATGAAATGCGATTTTCAGCCCACTGTGCGCCGGCCATTCAGTCTTCCAGTACTCATTTGCTTTTGCGCCAGGCGACACCTCGCCGGTCTGTCAGGGAAGCGAGCCGCGCCACACTTAGGTATCCCCTAAACATCTTGATGAGCACGCGCCTAGGGAATTCACCACTGTTCATATCCACCAGGTCCGGTTCTGAGCCTAATGACGCCTGGCGCAAGTGAAATTTTGATACCTAGGTAGGTGATGACTATAATCAATAATATTAGGATGATTTTTATTTTTGTGTAGCGCAGTTTTTATGAAAATAATCTCAAGAGCAATGTGTTAGGACTGTTAGCTGTTAGGTATCAGCGCCTTGGCACCTTCGGCGCCCGGAGCGGACTGCTCCAATTGCCGGCCCTGATCTCCACCATCCACGGTATCGAGCATCGGCCTGGAGTATTACTAGAAGTATCGTATCGCCACACATTTAAAATGATTGAAATGACAACACGATAGAATATTTGTGAAAGTATTGGCAGGTTTTTGAATTATGTCGAGCTGCTGTTGTTAAATCAGTTAGTTACGAATGATAAATTATTATTTTTAGACTTTGATGTTCCTTTACATTTTTAAAGGGTGAAATAAGACTAACTTTTTGACAGACTTTAACTAGCGATTCCTGAGCTTATCGAAGTATAAAATGTGAGGTCGTTTTATTTTCAATTGAAAAAATAATATAACCTAGTTAACCCCTTGGACAACAAACAGCAGCAGATTCTTTTTGGGAGACATATCTCCCAGCCTGACAAAAAACTGACTCATAAAAGTTATGCTATCCAATTTTGCATTTTTGTGGAAAACATGATTTAAACGGTGTTAGAAAGAGTGAATACCCCGCTTTCAGTTTGCATTAAAAATACCATAAACGCTCCCGAAAATATTGAAGTAACCATAACTTTTATAATACCCTCTTCGAATTCAAGACGTTTTTTAGTTTTGTGTAAAGTATTCATTACAATTTTCACGGTAAAAATTATCGGAAAGCGACTCTAAACACTTAGTTTGCGTTCAAAGTTTTAATATTTTAAATTGCATTATGCATTAATTGCAAATGTCGATTTTCAATACTCAAATCTGAAGAGAGTCTTTTATCTTCTTTCAACAACAGTATTTTATTTTGAAATACGTTCAAAAGCGAATTAATCTGGTAACAAAAGTAATGAGAAAATATTATCTGTGAAATCTGCGGACAGTTCCCCTAAAAGAAGTAGCTACATTGCAGCATGTCAGAGGTTTTAGGGGTTAAATCCTGTTATGTACGTCTTAACACACTCTGTATGTATCAATCCTGACAATGGACGTTTACAATGTTAGGTCGATTGAATTAGTTTTTGATTTTGCACACATTAAATTAAGCATTTTCAGTGGCGCTTCAGTTAATTTTTACACGAAACGTGCCACACAATCCGGAGATCTTTTGAGAACACATTTTGAGGTTTCTAAATCACTACACTTACCTGTATTCATTTTTAAATATGATTATGTATTTGTGATAACCCAATGCATATTATCTCATTTCTCGTTGAAATTATTGTAAGTACCTACATTGTTGAATTACCCTGATAAAGTGAGAAAGAACTCACAGATCTTAAAAAGAGAAATAAAATGAACTTAGGAGAGTGATGCTATAAATGCTCGTAGATATATTACTAACCATTCGACTTCATATGGTTAAATGTTGTGGACAAATCGCCGGGATATTGTTATTCACACATTGAACGTTAATTTTGGTACAGAAATTAATGACAAGGCATAATAACACACGTATAACATTGGTATAACTGGATCTACTAACGACAAGCTATATAGTTCATTACGCATAACCCTAAACAACGTTTATTTTACACTTTAAATACAACACTTACAAACAGTTATTTCAAAATGTTATTTTCTAACTTCTAAATTATTATCTTCGGTAAAAAAATATCTATATGTGCGCTATAGCAAATGCGATATGTGTACCCTCATGTTTCTCGCAGGTGTGGTAAGTTCATTAGTCACATTATAAACAGTACCAAAACTAGTTCGATGCACTAACACGTTTAGAACAGAGTCTCTTGCGACCAGGAGCAGTGTTCGGGGTTGAGCGGGGAGGGGCTGCGAGCCGTGTAGTCCACGCTGCCCGTGGAGGCCAGCGGGGCCCCTCCGGGCCTGCAGCCCAGCTCGACGTCCTGCGAATTGAGGGGGGCGCAGCCCTCCCCCACTGCCGCGCTGATGGTGGCGCAGGCCCGCCGGCTCAGCACCGTGGGGTGGGACAGGCGGCGGAGGGCGGCGCGCGTGAGCGGCGCGCTCAGGAAGGAGCGGTGCTTCCTCACTGAGGGGGAGCCGGGGCACCGCGGCATCAGCATCGTGCTCATGCTTATGCTCAATGGCGGAGAAGATGCCACGGGGATGGACTTCCCCACTATGTGCCTCGAACGGCGACGAGGTCGTAATTCTTTGCATTCTTCGGAAGAAAATCCTCTATGCTTAAACGACATGCTTTCGTCGCTGTCGGTTGAAAATTGTTCGATTTCATCGTCAGTATCTAAACATTCGTCTTCGTCGAAAAAAACTGAGTCGGACCCGACCGAATGCAGGTCGTAGTCCTGATAGTCCACACTGAGCGACACCCCGCAGCTGCCCAGGGATGCGAGCGGGGCCGGGCCGCGGGCCTCCACGCCGTTGCCGCTGCCACCCGACTCGAACCGTTTCTTCGCCGGTGGCTCGCAGTTGAGAATAGTATGTTCACTCACGCAAGGCGACAGTTCCGGAGTCGCCTGAATCACTTGAATGTTGATCGGATTAAACACATCACGACACTCCGTCTCGTGTAACGTGCCTCGTTTGATAGGCCGTGGCCGCGGCACGCGCAGGTGCGAATGCGCAGGTGCAGGGGGCATAGTTGGCAATGCGCACACTATGGAAGAGCCGCGCCTCTCCAGGTAGGAACTGCCGGAGCTGGAGCAAGTGATGCTGCTATACCGCCGAGACCCTCCCGGCACGGCCAGAAACTGATTTATATATTCCGATGGCACAGTACAAGACGAGTCATCGACCGCTTCGGTCATTTCGATGTCGTCTTCAAAATACGGAGGTCTACAGTCGAATCTGAGGGCCGAACCCGGCAGGCTGTCCCCGCGCATCTTGGAAAGGCGGCGCGGCGGAGCAAGGAGGCTGCTGTAGCCTCCTCCCACCGAGGAGAAGCGAGGTCCCCGATGCGGCCAGGGGGTGGGCCCCCCGAGGGAGAAGCGCGCGCTGAGTGCTTCCTCCAGAGCGTAAGCCAGTTGCCTCTCTTCCTCTTCAGCTTCTTCCTCGGCTACGGCGGCCGCTGCTATCTCCGCTATTTTGGGATCTTTGAGAGCTTTCACGGACTTGCTCCTGCTCTTGTATATAACCAGAAAGACCATGAGGCCGAAGAATCCGCCAAGAGTAGCGGCTATACGAATGCCGGTCATCGCATCGTAACTCGCGTAGAACTCTATCCGCTGTTGCTCCCGCTTTTCCTGCCCCTCTTGTGTCTTGTTGTGGGCGGCTGACATCTTGGTTCATGCGGTCATCTGAAAAGACAGAAAACTCAAGTAAGTAAACTCATAAATGTGGTAGGCCCTTTTGCAAACACCCTACAGGAAATTCTATCAGGAGAGTGTGATTATATTACCTCCAAATATGGAACATTGGAAGACCAAGGAAAATTAGAGTGGGCAGTCGGAACGAAGAAGAGATAGGAAGAAAATACCGGAACTCATTACAAGCAGCGTTTTGCTTCTTAACGTTATCGTTCTCGTCAGCTTATCTTCCAAACTGGTTCATTAGTTTTTATTATTTTTTTTTTAATTTCTGTAAAACGATATTGTGAAAAGCCACTCATGGCTAAACGCATTTTAATTTGTAGTACTTCACTGAATTTTGCCTTCACACTTCGGTGACTTCAATTTTTAGGCCATAGTCATATCTCGTAACTCTTACCGTTTTGCTGAATTTTACCAATGAGACTGACTGTCACGTTTTTTTTGGATAAGCCAATATGGATGAAAGGGAAATTGTAAAACAAGCGAGAGAGAGAGGGAGAGTTCACATCAATCGTATAATAAAACATTATGCTACCTGGAAAACAAAACGAAGCATTAACGATAAAGTTACCGAACCACTGTCGGTGTTCGTAACAGCTCCCTGGGGCAGCTTATTCCAAGTCGGATGAAGTGTGTATCTAACAAACCTTCCCACCTACGTATTTAATGTATTTTCTTCAATTCGGTATACTTTTACAAATAATAATTATACATTAACGGGGTTTAAAGCACCAACAAGCGCGCTATTCAGCTGATAAAGAAAATATCGAACACAGACCCTAAAAGTAGGTTTGTGGGTTTTTCGTTCTTGCATAACCGTCTCAGTTACAAAACATTCACGCGTTCATCCACACATTTACCAAAGACATTGAATTATAAAGAAATCATAATACATAATACATTCATCATTTTTGGTAATTTGGAAGGGGGGTATGGGTACCGCTGCCCCGGGAACCATTAATTGGATAACCAACACCTCTGCCTTAGGTCACCCTAAGTGATTCACTGCGTTTGGTGACTTAGCAAGTCATTATGTAGGTCTTGCCGGCAGATGCCGTCTGTCCGCTTATAGTGCGGCGGACCGGATTTGGAGAGACTGTTTGAGGGATATCTTTTTACCTCCTCAACTGGACTCTCTCGACCCCCGGATTCCTACACACCCCTCATACCCTTTTTCTTCCCAGATTTTCCTCTCTTTCTTTTCCTTATTTTCTTTGAAAAACCCTCACCACACAGCACCCCAAACATGAAATATATACTGAGGGAAATTATTTTCCGCAGGGCCTCCTGTGTGGAGGTAATGTAAAAAAGATTATAACGCAATTTCTTATGAATGTAAAACAATAACGAAATTGTGAAATGAATTTACTTTGTAGCTTGCCATAATTACAAAATAAACATAGAACATTGTTTAAATCACCAAATAAAGTGGTTTAAAACCAATTTATGTGATTATATTGGTATCAGTTATGCGTCGTTGCATTGATATGAAATGGTGTATTTGGTTATCTTCAATACACAGACCCATTGTCAGTTCGGCATGACTCCGGCTCTATTCAAATGTGGTATTCACAGGTTCATAACTAGGATACTTGAATGCGGAACGTAGAGGCTCAAATGTACCGGATTTCTGAACACGCTCAGAGGGGAGCCAAACTATAGTTAATTCTTAACTTTCATGACGAACTCCGTGGCAAAGTGGCGTAGTGTAGTGTAGTGCAATATGTAGGTATATTTTTTTACGAAAATTTAGAAAAATCGAATTGATTTTACAAATAAGTAATGGTTAACTTATTACAATTTTATAATCATTCCAACCGTCTGGAGCCAGTGAGACTATGGTATCCCCAATTGAGATATGTTGTGAGACTGAAGGTATTGAGTGGAGAGGGGAAGGAGATGGATAAGAGGAAGGTGATCTCGTCACCAAACACGGCTAAAGCCAAATCTGAATGGTAGTCTTACACCAGGGAGATACTCAACAGTACCGGAAGTGACATCACTCCAAAAACGTGCATCAAATTACTGGGTGTCAATCTGGACGCTAATTTTTCCCTTAAAACTCAGGTGAACAGAACTGTAAGCACGGGGTTCTTTCAATTAAGGCAAATTAAAGCAGTGCGGAGAAACCTGCCAACAGAGGCGACTAAATTGCTAGTGAATTCCTATGTTGTTTCACGTCTAGATTATTGCAACAGAATATATGCAAGTCTCCCTAAATGTCAAATCAACAAATTACAATCCGTTTTCAACGCCGCGGCAAGGCTTATCACCGGAGTATCTAAATACTCCCACATTTCAGAGCATCTCAAAAATCTGCACTGGCTCAAATGTCCTGAAAGAATCCAGTTCAAGGTATGCTGGATGGTATTTAAGTCACTTAACGGAATGGCTCCGGCTTATTTATCAGAATTGTGTATTCCAGAAGATTCCAACTCCCGACAGTCAACCCTTAGGTCAGCAACGTCATCAGCTATCGGAAGGTTGAAGGAACCAAAGCGCACACCAGATACTAAGTTCGGTAAGCGTGCTTTCGCCGTGTCAGGACCTAAAGCCTGGAATGGACTGCCACATGATTTGAGAATGATCGCAGACTCGACAGAATTTAGGTCTAAACTTAAAACGCACCTTTTCAGACAGTCGTATCCATAATTTCAGAAACCTCCACTTTCACAGTTGACGGCAATTTAAATTAACAAAATGTAAAAAATACTAAAAACAAAATAAAATAAATAAAAATAATAATTCAAAATAAATAAATAAAAATGATAATAATAATACAGTTTGTAGGCTTTTGAGACAGTTAAAATACATTTAAATTAAAATAAAAACTATAGCAGACTTAAGATCATGCGACGACCAGTGTTTTTTGATATAGTGTCCTCTGCGTGCAGTTCTATCTTTTATTAGCATAAACTTTTTAATATAAGGGTGTTTGTCGGAAGTGACTTGCCAGGTAAGTATGTTTTGGTATCTTTTCTAAATAACAAATGTAGATCCTAGGAAATAAATTGTACAGCGCCCTTGAGGTGATTTTTCACAAAAACGGCGCTTTACAAATTATCCAATTATTATTATTATTATTAGTATACCGCAAGTATAATATATTATTTAAAATAAAGTAATTGTACACAAAATCATCAAAATATTTTACGGGGGCACGCCCGGATTTGAATCCGCGACCTTTAGATTGCTAGTCGAGAAACTTACCCCTCGCTAGACCAAGGAGGCAGTCAAAAAGGCCTAGAAAGTTCTGTTATAATTTTGCGGAAGCAGAAGGAAAAAGATGCAGAAAGAAGTGAAAAAATGCAGAACTTCCGCGATTGCGGAAGCGGAAGCAGAGGTCCGTTAGATCTAGTACACGTATACTATACATCTAACAAAGGGTACCTACCGCTAGGACTTTTATTTATGTACTTACAATTAAGGCGATGCCATACATAGTAATGCAAAATCATGTGTTTTTGGTTTGAAAATTTGGTCGCCTAGAAATGTTTCAGATTCTTTAATTAAATACTGCGAGTAGAATACATCTTGACCTTTAAAATAATCGAGTATTTTTTAGATAAGTCTTTTTATAAGCCCAGAAAAAAATAATGTAAAGGCCTATGAAAACTGCTTTAAAGTTCAAAATCTTCTACTTACGAACCCATTTTCGGTTATGATTTTATTGTATAATGTGGAAAATTAGGTTATTTATAAAATGATCGAGAAAAACTTTAATATTTATGCCTGAACATCCATAAAATAAAATAAAAGGCACATTTGGCCATGTTTTTTTCTTGCATAAATCAAAACAGGCGGATGGTGTTAAGCGGGAATTTAAACCTATATATATAGCGGCTCAATTTAAAATATTACACGACGTAGTGCATCGCCTTAAAGAGGAAAATCTTCGACTTATCATTAGCCATATCACAGCCATATATAATTGAGGTCGTGATCATGTCATGGTAATGAGGGATTGTTCGACAACAATATAATTTTTAAAGAAAATTTTCACGGACCTTGAGAAAACCAATACCACTTTGTCTGGTAGGAATATATTTGGTGTTATTACTGGAACATTTTATGTTAATCTCAGCTGGAGCTGGGATCAATTCTCAGTGGGAATAATATGGATTCTAGTAAAATAAATATATGTAGTTAGTAGAAGATGCTGTGAGGGATTTATTACCCTCGCGGGATGATTTCATTCTGAATACAAAGGAGGCTTTTTCATCAGCGGTATAGCGACTGCCCGGGCAACGCCGGGAATGCCCCCGGGCCTGCCCTTACCAGGCCTCCAAATAATAAATATATACACAGATGGTAAAGGTTACTAAGGAATATTTCAACCTTTTCGACGCACAATGTTTCAATACTAGCAATTCAATTTAGGAGGCGGGCTTGGGTACCGCCGCCATTTATTGGATAACCAACACCTCTGCCACAGGTCACCCCAAGTGGTTCGCTACGTTTGGTGATATAGCAGGGGTGGCCGGGTTCAACTACCAGATCGGGAGAGGCTGGTTTAGTGAGACCCTTTGACCTCTCCAACAATGAGTGAGGGATTTATTTATACGTCACTTCTGATACCTAGATTCCTACCCACCCCTCTTATTTTCTTGCCTTCCCAGAACTTTCTTTTCTTCCTTTTCTTAAAAGACCCTCCACATAGCATCCCCAAAGATGACTCAGGCCCTGAGGGAAATTATTTTCCTACTAATGTTGGATAAATAATTGTATTGTTAAAAGTATAGCATTTACAGGGGGGAGGTGAAGATGGTTGGAAAACATTGATAAAAGAGATGGTGGAAGTAATATTTTCCAGGAATATTGTTGAGTACACGGAGAAAACTAAGTGTTAATTTTTTGCCTAATTTATTAAGAATCTCTTCAAATAAAGTATTCCGATTAACGAATGAATTGATAGGTATCGTGATAAGTTTACAATGTTTTGTCACGATGTCAGAACACGTGTTCATAAAAAACCTTACATTTTCAAATTTTGTAAAATATATTTTTAAGACTTGAAATACTAAATGTTTATTAGGAAGCGGCCTGCAGTCCCGCTATTAACCGGATTATCAGTAATTTGAAGAGATTATTTAATAAATCAACTATTTTTTTCCGTGTACTAACTGTTCTCTATTATCCTACGCAATAGTTAGTCTGATAAGGGGGGGTGTGAACCCCATAACCCCCCCCTTTAAATACGCCCTTGTTTATTAATAAGGGAGTTTATTGAAATAGATGATTCATCCTTTAAGCAAAAATAACTGTTTTTTTTAACGTATCCGTACTTTGACTTTTGATATCTCTTCATTGAAATTATTTCTGACAAGGCAGGGAACACTGAATAGGTTATAAACACTAGAAATACGTTCAATATAGATTTGAATGGGCATGGGACGATGCTGTGCGGTGTCACAGGAATGAATTAAGGCTTTGACTTGGAGAATTATTATTCCTTATGAGGGCTTAAGGTGTAAGAAAAATGATCCTGTTAAAAAAAGTGAAAGCATGCTAACTTCCGAATAAAATATTAGTCATTTAGAATATCGTCACCTTAAAGCAACAGTGGGATATCTTGAAAAATGCTGTTCTGAGATAATAGGACTTTTAGGTTTGCGTGAGCTCTAGCAGCATCAAATTAACTAATCTTGCAGATTAATGATATGGTATAAGAGAGGTTAATTATTTAACATCAACACAAAATTGTAATAATAGAAAAATGATTAATTTTTTCATACTAATTTTGACAAAGTATACGTAAATCTGGAAATATCTCACTGTTGCGTGGAGTGTTTGGTAATCATCTCAAATTATCTCAGTGTAGCATTGAAATAATATTACGAGTTTAGATGGATAAATGAATTAATAATTGTTCCTCGCGAGATTTTTTCAATGTGGACGACTGTTTCAGGCTAATAATTGCTTAAAATAATTAATAATTGCTTAAAATAATTAATAATTCTTATTTCTGCATGTTTTTCCATGATGTTTATAATCATAAATACATTTTAAACAGTACACACCCACTCACTCCTATAGTTTGTCAACACGACAATTGACGATAGTAAGGTGGTATAAAAATGAAAAAAAAAATATATATTTGTGCTTATAAATTTATTTATGAGAAGCGTGATATAATGTATGTAACAAAAATAACAGAAAAACCTTAAGAATAAAAGTATGTAACAAAATTAACAGAAAACCAAGAATAAAAAGTAGGTATGTATCAAAAATAACAGAAAACCTTTAGAATAAAAAGTATGTAATTTTTTTTACAGAAAACTTTAAGAAAAAAAAAATATAACAAATATGTGTTGATTCCCTGGAAACCTACAATGAACCTTCATCGTTATTTTCTTCTTGTACATCGCAGTCTGTATTTGCAGTATTAATTAATTCAAAACAAATTATGAGGTTTTTTTGGTATAACACCACTTTGGCAAAGAAATAAGAAATCACGATTTTTATTCGGTGGAATTGTAGGTGGAACTGTATAAGCTGGTCCTAGAATTATACTATTCTCATTCCGAACATTCTTTAGTCGCTCTCTCACATTAACACTCTGATTAAATGGATCCTCGGTGTAGGTGCTTTTGTATTTGATAACTGACGGTTCGTCTTTAGTGATCTGTAAAATCTTAACTTTATTCCAAATACATTTATTTTTGTCCATAAACATCCAGAATTTCAATCCATTTTTCCAGTCTTCTCACATACCTTCTTCCAGTCAATGAAGTCCGTTGTTTCCATTTCTGTTAACTTATAACGAGGTTCATTCTTCTTGGAACACTTTATGATCATCGCTAACTCCGTTGGAATAAATATTAGGCCTTCTTTTAAAACCCTGACCTTCTCTCTGTCTATGCAATAATGAATGGAGTCTCCTTTGTTCTCTTGAGTGCCCAACAATTAGGTATATATGGGTAATGATTTGAATATCAAGTGTTCATAGTGCATGCATGTACATAGAAAATAAATAAAATTGTTTTTATTCTGTGCCACACAGTTATCAGAATAAAAGTTCACTTCCCGTTTCCCTTGTCAAAGGTCTTTTAAAAATGTGTACACGCAGGTAGACATTTCAACTGCGCATCTTTTAGCTACACCCTCATGCCGCATGTAACAATGGCCCTGTCGTGTTTGATATTGTAAATACAGAAGTTATAACGTTTAACTTGCTCTTATAAAAAATAGATATATTGCCATTTGGCAACGACATAACAGCTTGAAAGTCATAAATGGCAACTACAGTATCATCAGTATGGTCTTGATAATGTTTTTATCTTTTTCTTGTCGAGATAGCTTTACATTCTGAATGTGTTCAGAATATTATTATTTTTTTCTAATATCTCATTTGCAGTACTATAGTTGTATTATACACAAAATGCGCAAAGGTTCTTTTTTGGTTTAAAAAAATATATATTGAATTTGGTATTGAATATTTTCCTGTATGTAGAGTGTGTAACATAGAGATTACCTACCGAGACACACTTCTATTTGTACAAATTGTACATCTTTTGGATATTTGGAGATCCGAGCTGATCCTGCACGACAATAGTGCGATTCCACTCTACTAAAGCTGTTGATGTGATTCATAACACCATCAACTAAATCATCCTTTTGCAGGAAGCTGTCTGTTTTCTTTTTTAATGCAGTGCTTATGGTATTATTGCTTATATCTAAGGTTGCCATAAAAAAATCTTACACATACGTATGTTATGTCCATCTCTCTCAAAATAATAACCACTATTAGCTAGCATTCATGGAATCATAAATATTAAAATATTTTAATCGATCAACTTCCAAAACAGATTCAGAACATTTGTATTTACAATTAGTACACAGTACAGGCTTAATTTGTTTTGCTCTGCGTATCTTTCCTGACTTTGCTACATACTCCTGACCAGTATTCACCTTCAGTTTCTTTATGTTTCTCTTCCAAGATCACCCAACTTGTTGAAAACTATAGAGCTACAGTGAGACAATAAATTTATTTCAGTATTTTAAACGACCTTTTGAAAGCAAGAGTGGGACAACATCAATATCTCAGTGTTGCTCTGAGTGACCGAACATTTCAATACTGAGATTTTACTTGTAACACTGGCAATTTTTTTTTTACAAAATATCCCAGTAATTCATCATGTAGAGCTCAAAATTTTACATCGAACTGCATACTTATCTCAAAAGTGTATTTTTCGAAGATATCCCACTATTGCTTTAAGGTGACGATATATCGAGAACACTTGTTCTTTTCCAAATAGATATCATGAAGGTATGCTACAATATATATATAGTTCCGCCGTCCTCATAAAACATTTGCTTTTGACTGTTACTTTGTTAGGAAATCTTTCAATTTATTCGTTATAGGTCCGAGGTCCCATTTTAAACAGGAAAACGAAAAATTTGACCAGATTTTTAATAAATTTCCACTGTTTCATGTTAGTATGTTTTCTTTGTGCAGTGGTGGTTTGTGCGGTTGAAAAGTGGGGCACAAACATTTTTAATAGTAAGTATTATGTACCTACATATAGCTAGAATTAAAAAAAAAACGATTACCTGCGTCAAACTATAATAAAAATAACCGAGTTAATTACTAGACATACACATACACGAGAGTGTATGTGTGTAGATAGTTCAACTGCAAATTAGCCGTACTAAATTAATTAAACAGCGGTAGGTACTCCGTATACCGGCGCATAATTCAAAAATCACAAAACCAAACAAAACTTGATCACTGGAGCTAATCCTAAATAATTCTATTTCGGAAGTGTTCGTTGTTTGAGGCGCGCCTCAGAACGTTCGACCGCCAGCTACCGTTCATTTCGATTCCACTTCATCAATTTAATTCCTTACCCCCTTCCGTCTTCATGAAATCCGCGGTTCTCTGAGGCGGGCCTTATTTCTGCCTTACAAAAGCGCATTATTGTAAGTATCTACAGCGTTGCGTGGGCGGAAATCTATGTTTGCCGATCTCGTTACTTTAAAAACAAACAGTCCTATTAAAACACGACCGTATTAATGGGTAATATATAGATTTAAGTAACATTAAGGCTTATATAATTTAAAAATGGATAAAATATGAAATTTAGTTATACTATATTTTGGATGTATGGATACGATTTCTCTTCTTTTAGGGGAGGCACAGCCACTCCTGCCTCATTGCATGAACCGCTACTGTAATAAACCATAAAAAAAGAAGAACATTGATGTGAGCGTGTTTCGTAATCCAAAAATCTGAGAGATTCTGCCTTAAATCTCAAATTGTTCTTCATCACCAATATGAAATTTTAATTACGTTTAAACGGGATGGCTATATACGATGTGGGGGAGTGCAAATGAGCTGCAAGTCATGGTGACATTGGTTTCCATTCAAATCTACATGGAAGGCATTTCTTGTGGGTATTATTATATTTGGTTTATTCCGTGAAGAATCAATTTTTTTAAAATAATAATTATTTATTTAATGTTTAGTTAAATTAAATGTTAACTTTTTTTAAATTTAATGTATATCAAATTTAATAATGTTGTATACTTAATAAAAACATTATTAAATTTGATTTATGTTTTAAGGCTTCTGGTTTCAAAGTTTCACGGGTTTACTCATCTGCTAACTAGTCCTTCATCACATCTTCCTGTAAGAAACCTTTCCATTTCTATCTCCAGTTTTCTTCCTCTCGTTTTTTTTAAAGAATGTAGTGTTAGCCTTCACATTCTACGTGATATTACATGATTTTAGTGCAAATGATCATGTGGTCGAATAATAATATATCGCACCCAATATCCTACCCAATTATAATCAGTATTGTAACTATAACTGTGATATCTTGTCGGTTACACCTTACTCAAGGGTAGACATCTGGGCTGGCGGCTCCCACCTTTGTCTGCCATAAATAACGGTCTTTACCATTTTTTTAGAGAAAATCGATGAGTGTACCGAAGGTGCTACATGCCCGGAATAATAACGACAGGAGAGGTAGAACGGCAAGGCCTTATTTGTAAAGGATAACAGTAGATACAGCAGTAGTTATTAGTCGGCTAAGAAAATGGAACGTTCTAACTTTACGGCCGACAAATTCTGGGAGGAATTCGTGGATTCCATTACAATTTACAGAAGTTGCTTCGGAGTTAGTTACTCTATAGATAACCAACACCTTTGCGAAAGGTCACCCCGAGTGGATCGCTACGTTTGGCTATTTAGCAGGAGTGCCCGGGCTCATCGGGTGAGGTGTGTTCAGGATATTCCTGCCCACCACCTGCATGGCATGCCAGATCGAGAGAGGCTACTTTGAGGAGTCCCTTTCATCTCTACAGCTGATCTCTCGACCCATCGCCTTTCGCCGATATAGTCATAACTAAAACTAGTGACTTACATCTAAGCAGAAATCAATTAGAAATGACAAAAGAATTTACCTAGAATTTTTTTATTTATTTATTTTATTTATTTATCTATCAATATAAAGTTTTTTTACTTGTATTTATCGACATCTGTCTCACTAGGGTAAACCTGTGTCGAGACAGACGTCTTCAGATACTTGAGAATATTTACATGCATGACTAAATCAAAACAAAATACAAATTACAAAGTTGTATACATTTTAAACTATGGAGTCAAAAGATAGATAATAGAAAGAGTAGGTACAGGTACGACAATATTGTAAATATATATTTAATATAAATGCATTTATTTGGAGGACGTAGTTACACAGGGGTTTTTATAAAATTATTGATTCTAATATTTTATTTTGTATTTGAATTGTTGTTATTGTTTACGTGTAATTTGGTTTACAGATGTTTGCGATAGTGGGACGCCCAATACTTGTTATCCATTTCTTTATTTCATGTTTGAATTTGGTTATTGACTCTGTTTGTCTAATCGTGGCTGGTAGTGTATTGTATAGTTTGCAAGCTGTGTATTTAAAATGTTTTTGCCCAAAGGTGGTTCTAGCAAAAGGAAGAGAGGAAGAGGTTCTAGAGAAGTTCTTTATTTTTGGCTCATTCTTTATTATTCTTTATTTTAATGTAAATTTTTAGTCTCTCAATAAATAAATAAATTAACGAATACACACACAATAACACAATTGTAGTAAATATTTGATACAATTTCATAGGGGAATTATCAATAAATTATTTTTAATATTTATTTTTTGGAATAACTTAGTGAGTAAAACATCAAATTGTAATATTTAATTATTGAAGACAATATTTGCGATTCCTAAACGAAAATCTGAAACAGATTTCAGATTTTCGTTTAGGAATCGCTAATATTGTTTTCAATAATTAAAAATTATTTTAAAAGCTGGTACGCTTTCGTACGAAATCATTACGTAAGCAGATCACACAGCAAAGAAAGCTTCGCCTTGAGAGCTCTTTACTTTGAGTATTAGCAGTTAAAATAAAATGAAGGCGGAACGAAAAATCGATCCGAAGTGTTCTGCACACGTACAATGACAATTATTTACCTCACTCTTTTTATGTGACTCTTTGAATACAGTTGAATTAAAAAAATATATTAGTGCAATTTTCGGGATTGGATTTTAATGTCAGGTAGAAAAACTCCAGATAGCTTTTCCACACAAAAGTTCCAATTTGAAATTGGAAAATCGTCCAAAAATTTTCTAGGGAAAATATATTTCCCACCAATACTTGAATGAATCGCTTGAAATACACTATCAAAAGAGAGACTAGTTTAATAACGATATTCGAGGGAGCGTTCGATCAAAATGAATTTCTTATATTTTCTTTTATACTTGTGAGAATCTGGGTAGGTATATCCAAATAACTTATTCCATAAAATAACAACGCCAAATGTTGTTTTTATGGTCACAGATTGTTATATAAAGGTTTGACTATTTTTGGTTAAAAAAATATTTTTATTCTTTTCTGTTGTGTGAGCTTTTCTAGCGGGTTGAAGTAAAATGGTTCTTAGTGGCTCGGAAGTAGAAATATAGTCCGTTTGTCGATTTCAAAACACATTTATTTTCTTTTATTGAAATTGAATTCTCGACTCGTTCTTTGACAATCACAGTTTCCAATTTTTATTAACTTGGTCATTTATTTGTTAAACTTTCACGTACAGATTTATAAATTAAATAAATGGGTACACGGAGAAAAATGAGCATGGCTGTTTTATTAAAATCTTGTTAAAAACGTAATGGCAATTGATTTTCTGTCGGAATATGAGTCCATTCAGAAAATATAACACGTTATACATTGTTAACGCAGGTGTCCTTTTCCTGATAATGACGAAATGCGGCAATATTAGTATTTTAATGAACACGTGTTCCGCTGTCCTCACAACACATTCGCGTTCAACTTTGTTATGAAATCTGTCAATTCATTCGTTGAAGGCCTGCAGTCCCGTTTTTAACGGGAATGCGAATAATTCGACCAGATTTTTAATAAATAAGCAATTTTTTATAACATTATGTTTTCTCCGTGTACAATTTTTTTTTGCATACAGATAAGCGTGTTTATTTATAATTGCAAATCAAAATATCATCACAAAAAGTTCGTTAAATTATTTTTCAATAAAAATCACCATAGTTTTTACAACTGATAGCATATTATACATAATTTTGAAATTAGGTGCTAAATGTAATGTTAATTTCGTGCTTTCAAGAATGGGTTTATCTAACATTTATGGAGAGAGTTCGGATTGAGCGGAAATAGCTTTTTCACGTAAACGACGTAAGAAAACGATCACGATTAAAGTAAAGGCGTTAATCGGATGGCAATTCCATTAAAAAGGTGAAAATTTTGGCCTTTCCGTTCCGAAAATAACTTCGAAATGAATAATGTATTGATTTCGCTAATATCTGACGCCGTTAATATTCTAGTTTCATTTCTCCTCTTAATAATAAAGTCACCGCTGAATAAAATGATATCTAAGGACATTTTTCTATTTCCAAAAAGCCTAGGGATCGTTAGTAGTTTTACCCTTGACACAACGAATTGCAGCACTTTATTCTATGCTTAAGAGGAAGCTACAAGCCAAACATGTGTATATTCTTGATATACCTTATATCATAGGTAATAAGCATTAAAATCGCTTGACAAACGGAGTCTAGAAACGTTCGATTTCAAGCAAAAAACTGGTTCTTACTTATTTTTTAAATAATTTTATAAGAAAGCAAAAAAGTTATTATATAAAATAATTTATAAGGCCTATGAAAACTGCTTTAAAATTTCCTACTTACGAACCCATTTTCGGTTATGGTTTTATTGTATAATGTGGCAAATTAAGTAATTTATAAAATGATCGGAAAACATTTAAATATTTATGCCTGAACATCCACAAAATAAAATAAAAGGCACTTTTTGGCCATGTTTTTTTCTTGCCTAAATCAAAACAGCTGGATGGTGTTAAGCTGGAATTTAAGCCTTATTGCCATCTACGTAAGGAGTGTTATTGATGGCGGCTCGATTCAAAATATTACACGACGTATGGAATCGCCTTAATGCTTTTTTATGTTATCAATAGGTACCTACCTATTATGTTTTTTTCTCATCTTATTTTTATTTGTCATTGTTCTTATTTCCCTCTTGTATGAATAAATCATGTAGTATGGCAGACTGGGATTGCACTACCCTCCTCACTGTCCTGCTGGATTAAAAACTTAAATAAATAAAATATTAATTTAACCTCTCGAGTTTTCCCTGTTAACACAAATGTTTACCTTAAAAAGAAGATGAGTTTTCAGTGAAAAGAAGGAATAAATATTCCCATTTGTTTCCATACGCTCCGTTCCGAGTTCGCCTTGAAACACTTTCGGTTTACTGCTCGGGCCTTGAATGAAATAGGTCACAGTCTGCATCCCGCTCCTGTGTTGGCTCTGCTCTGTTCTGTATACTGTATATTTCACATTGCCTGCATTTGCGTTTACCTACTTGCTTACGTACATTGGCTTTGCACGTACAATCTAACATTGCTACATCCCTGTGTATGTATACATGTTCCTGCTACATGTGGCTTTATAGGTGTTTAGACTGAATACAGCCAAATTATACATTTGCATGGAGAACTACGAAATTAACAACGGAATAAAATTAAGGACTTAGGCACATTACGCTATATTATGCACGCATAAATTGGGCGTGGCATGTACGTATTATGTGTTGGGCTGAGACACTAGGAGAGGTATCAGATCTATTGAGGGACTGCCGCGGAATATCATTTCTTTGTATGGGATCTGTCACCTTGACAGATGACAGCCGCGTAATTACGGCGCTTCATAAATTATTCTGATCCCTTCTCCTGCCTAATTTTCAAATATAGCCTGGCTAGCAGATCAGAGCGCATATCGTCGCCACGCCCACACTGATAGTACACCATCTTTTTAAGTGTGACAGGTGATTGTATAGCGAGCAATATGGAGTTGTATTAAACGCTTTTAAATTACAGCGAAATCTGTCACTCCCCTAATAATTTAACAAAGGGAATATTAACATTATTTGCCAGCCAAGCAGATCAGCACCTACGTTCCATTGTAAAGGTTCCCAGACAAATCAGAACAGTGATAAAATAGCACATTGAAAAAAAGTGAAGAAAAATAACATATAACAAAATACCTAACCTATCCTATTATTTTATCATGTTCTGTTTTATCCGGTTAATCAATTTGTAAATGACTTTATAAATCCTTTAATTATTTATTCGGTAATTAAATTGTAAAGCTGAAAATAAAAAAAATGAACATAAAGCTAGATGGATCATATAAAAATCAACATCTACGCGTATTTTCTAATTTCGACCTAGTTACGCCATCTCATGGGCTAGTATTAAATTTCAAAGTTTGGGGATTGAACCTTCCTCCACAATGACTGGAGTCCACCACGCTAACAACGCGCCAAATCCATATTGGGTAGGAACGACATTTATTTCATGTATTTATTGCTGTAATGTCATAAAATATCAGAAAATTCGTACATTATGTCCACTTGCGTATGCGTGATTGCAACCAAAAGTATATCTGCCGAGTTTTGCTCGATCAGATGTCTGGATACACGATGTAACTTTTGTCAGTTATAAAATAATAAGTTAAAAAATATATAAACGCGTTTATAAAAAGGAAATTTTCCAGGTTTGACAAGTGTGTTATTTTTTTTAAACCTGTCATGTACACTGTTCACATAACGAGGATTCTCGTAATGATTTTGTAAGAATAATAACTAAATTATACCTACGACTTTAGCTTAGTTTAGCGGCCTGACCCAACACGCTATCTACCTCGTCAATATGAACGTGTAAATTCTAAACTACGACAGGAGATGGTAATCAGTTAAAATATTAAAAATTAAGCACGAAAACGAGCGGACATCGGAATAATCCATCCGTAATCCGTATCGCTGCTGATATTCGTATGTTGAAGGCAGGGTCGGCCCTATTCGGGCGCATTGGAGCAATCCGCTTCAGGCGCTGAATTACCAAGTCGCTGATAATACCCCACTTAACACATCGCCCTTGAGATTATTTTTCATAAAAACGGCGGTACACGAAAATACAAATTATCCAAATGTTATTGGTTATAGTGATCTTCTTCGTAGGCGTCTGCTGGTTTTGACAAGGGGTGCAAAATTTGACTTGCGCCAGGCGCCGTTCTGCTCAAGACCAGCTCTGGTTCAAGGAGGAGTCTTCAATAAGAGCTAGTACACACGCAGAACGCGGGAAATGTAATTGTTATTAATAACAACGGTCGCCGGGTATCTCATCAAAATGACAGTTCAACACACCTACAAAAAGTGATATAAAGTCATGAAAAGTGATGAAACAAAAACTTTTTGTTTCATCACTTTTAATGACTCTATATCACTTTTTATAGGTGTCCTTAATTGTCATTTTGATGAAATATCATGGAACCAATAATAACATATTGAAATGTCTAATATTGTTTTTGCATATATAGGCACATCTGAACGCTTTGTAGCGGAGTGTCCAAAGCGTCGCGTTCGCAACAAGGTGTCGTGGGTTCATTATTTCCTTCAATCATTCCGCACTCTGCATTTCTGCTTGTTTATTATGAGAGAAAGCAGAATACAAACAAGGAAAAGTTTGACATTTGGATTTTTTCTTTGAACATTTGTTGGCGGGGCCAACAGAAATATTATTTAATTTCCCATCACGGTTTTAGGTGATTATATTATACTGTGTATCTTTTAAATCTTTCGATATTTTACATCAAGTCATCCTGTTTAGCGCAGGAAAAATATTATTTCCTTTATTTACCTTCCAGATATTGTTAGTTGTACGAATTAGTCCAATTTCTGGCCTTTAGAGAAAACGGTTTATTTAAATTTCTCAGAGAGCACAAAATATTGATAGATTTATGAATACAAGTGCCACTTTGTATATTGGCAGATGTTTTCTACGTGTTAGGGAATTTTATTTGATTATATACATTATTTCAATAAACTGTTTCACATTTTGATACTAAAATACTGATTGTTACTTTCCCAGCAGACTTATGTATTGAAGTAATTCATCTAGGATTTTGGAAGATAAATGAATATAGCAGATGCTATTAAATATTTAAAATATATTAAAAAAATGATGAGTATATTTATAATAACATGTTGAAAAACCTACTAGTAAAACGGCTTAAAAGCGAAATTACGCAAGCAGCGCAAAACAACTGTTTTTGATACAAAGCTTATACAATTTATATTTTGTTTATAAAATAAACTTTAGGTTTAAAAATATATATGATTTTCGATAACTCTTTAGATGAGAATGTGTTTAAACGTTTAAAACAATAGCGTAAAAAATATTTACAAAACCTCTATAGATGGATTAAAGTTCGATTATATCCTATGATTTTTAATACAGGAGAATTATAAAAAAAATATTATTTGAAAACTATATTAGCGATTCCTAAACAAAAATCTGAAACAGAAAAAGATACGGTCACATCTAGGACTCGAACCCAGGTCCCTTACCTTGCCGGGGCACCGCTCTACCAACTGAGCTAATGGGACCATATCTCCTTCAGTCATATTTAACTGTATCGTACTTCGTATAAGAATGTGCGGTGAGAAAAATGAAGAAAATTTTGGTTGATTTATCTTATTAATTTTTATTTCATATTATTTTAACAGGCACTTAAACATTCCTTAAATAAATAAAACAGTTTTTTAGTATACAAAAAGCTTCCCGCATAATATGCAGTCAGTGTATGAGTGAACGTCGAAGGGAAAGGTTATTCGTTTTCGTAGCAAAAAAAAGTCTTGTAAACATGATGACACATCAGAAAAAAAGTCATAGGGTGAGTCGTTACGTTTTTATGCATCATTGCTTAGCCAAGTTGAGTTTTTTTTACAACATCTACCGTGTCGGCGACTGAAAATATATTCAAACATACTTAGTAAATATACTTCAAGCAACCGTCCTATATATATAGAAAGGTAGGTATAAAATGTCAGTGTTGCCCGAGGACCCGAGGAAGTCGAGAAACGATTAAATGCGTGATATACCTGCTCGAGTCGTTTCAGAATAAAATGAGAGTGTATTTGAGATGATGCACTGTGCATAATTGTCCTTATCAAAGTGTCCTTATACTCAACCAAGTATTGGAGAAACATAAAGGGTTTGAAGGTTTTTGCGACGGCTCAGTTGTTTGAGTAGTCACCCAGATAAATAAATATGAGAACGTTTAAATAATATCATAAAACGAAAACAAGTAAAATGTGTACCAAAAAAGTTATTTAATTTTATTATTATTCTTACAAATTTGCAATTTTTTTACATGTATGCATATTAACAAATTCACTGAAGTAAGCAAAACAACATATGGCAGTAACTAACGAAGAAAAACAGCAAATATCTCCATTGTAATGTAATCAACCATGTTACAATTAAGCTCTCAGCGGCAAGGCTACAATCACTATAATCTTGTACGTAAATCAAGCCGTCTATTTTACACAATTTTTCAAAAATAAATAATCAATTTCTCTTTCAACTTTTGTCACAAGATGATCATTAGTATCGTTAGCATTAATGTAAGTATGGCTCGAACACATAAGTGTATTCAGGATAATTCAGCAAGCTAAGAAATAAACACCGTAGATCACGGCATTATTTGCATAGTCTCGTTTGCGTGGCAAATCGCGGTCATGAAATTTCCCGTGAAACTCGCAAGTGGAGAAAATAAGAAGGAAAAAGAAAAAGCTACGTGACCCAAGAGATTTAAACGGGATGGAGATGGAGGAATGGGGGAGATGTAAAGATGTAGTACCTGAATTCTGGATTCAGGAGGGATGTACGTACACTGTACGTACAGTATACAAATAGAGATGGGTAGACGGGGGGCAAGAATCGAGGGAGATCATTTATATGGTGTAGGTAGCTACGTATTTAGAGAGTTTTCTCGAATCGTTTGGAACAGATAAATATATGTATGTAAAAGAAAATGTATTTTAATAACAAAACTTTTAGGTATAGGTTGCACATTAATTGTTAGAGTCGAGGCGAACAATACATAGTCAGGATTGTGTGTCTTGGTTTATACTTATCATGGACCTAAAAACCCTGGACAAACCATTAATGTGATTTTGTATGAATTTCATTCAAGCCAAATCTATGGTAATAGCCTGATGGCCATCTTGTATGACTAACTGATTTGTATGCAAAGTTGTGCATAATGAACTATTGTTATTTTTTGTTAATGCAGTTATAATGGCTTATTTTGAGGTATTTGATGAGACAAGGAATGTAATAAGTCATTAAAAAAATAAGGTTTTGGCATTTTTCATATAGTTTCTGCATCACCATAACATTATTCTCCTTAATAATGAATATTATGTATACTGGCTCTTTTTCTCTTCATGCAAGCAGAGCAACTACTTTCTGTAGGAAACGTTATTTTTATCATTACCACTAGCTACTCAGAGAAAACTTACTAATATATAATACTGTTAATGTAATACAAATCTGGTAAAATTATTCGTTTTCCCGTTAAAACCGGGACTGCAGGCCTTTAACGAATGAATTGACAGAGTTTCTAACAAAGTATCAGCAAAAAGGAAATTTTTATGAGGAAGGCGGAACACTTGTTCATACGAAAACTGACATTGACATACCGAAATTATCGCATTCCGTAGAGATATTTATTAGGAAAAGAACACGTGTTCTCGATGTATTCTGAATTACTAATATTTTATCAGGAAATAGGCATGCTAAGACTTTTTTTAACATGATCATTTTTCTCCGTGAACGCTGATATTAAATATCCATTTGTTCGTAAAAAGGTAAGGCAAAACGCAACTTTTTTTCTCAAAAATTTTCAACTATTGAAAATAAAAGAAAAACAAATGACTTAACCTATTCTAACAATACTCATTATTATAAAATTGTTCATTCCAAACTAGACTGTTGTGAACTCCTGCAACTCATCACTACGCAACATTAATTACTACGACATACATACACCTACACATATTCCGACATACACCAGCACAAAACACAATCACAAAATCAAATACACTTAACGTCATCTACTTACACTACTAAATTTGGAATTAACTCTTTTTTATTTTTTTTTATTAAGGAGAAAAAACAGATACAGATATCAATTGACAAAAATATATACGAAACATCAACTAGAGAATTCACCTGCATCCAAACTATTTCTCACGAATTAACTTAAACAGCAGTTAAAAACATTTACAAATATTTTCACTTATAAATATGGGAAAAATATATACATAAGAATATTATTTTACAAATAGAGATATGAAAGAAATGCGCAATATCCTTTTAAGAATTTACAAATTATTTTTAAAAAAATTTAGAGGGTAAAACAAAAAAATATATATATAAATAGATAAACAATGTTAAACAGAAATTTAAAAAAATATAAATATATTTAAACGAAGTATGTCTAAGTTGTTTACTTTGAACTTTGTAGGAAAACAGTCTTCATTTTTCTACTAAAAGTAGTGCGTGTATCAAAAAATAAGTCAGAGTCCTTGAGGTTTTGATTCTGATTAAGTGATTCGCACATTCTTCTGATTGGATCCCTGACACCAGCATTTGTACGCGTCCTGCTAATGTGGAATAAGTCGTTAAGCCTTGTTACTCTGGGTGGTACTTTGAAGTTTATCAATTTCAGTAAGTCGGGACAGTCAATAATGTTGTTACAGATTTTATACAGAGTCATGAGATCAAGGTATGTTCGCCGGTTAGATAGAGTGGAGACGTTATAACTCGAGAGCATATTTATGTACCCGCGTTTGGGTGCGCTCATTCTGTAATTGAGGCATCGCAGAAATTTCTTTTGAATACTTTCAATATTTTCTTTATAGATATCGTAAAGTGGATTCCATATGGAGGTGCAGTATTCAAGTTGAGAACGGACCAGAGTGTGGTAAAGAAGAAGATATGTTTCAGGTTTTCGAAATTCACGGCTGTTTCTGATGATAAATCCTAGCATGCTGTAAGCTTTATTCACAATATTATCTATGTGCGCATCGAGTTTGGAATCAAAAAGTACGCCTAGATCTCTTATACAGTAAACGCGCTCGAGTAAATAATTACCAATACAATAATTGTGTTTGATAGCGTTTTGATTTTTAGTAAAACTTATTTGTTTACATTTATTGTAACTTAGGTAAATTTTGTTTTCATTGCAAAACGTTTCGAACCTTACTAAGTCGCTTTGTATGAGAAGACAATAGTTTAAATTCCGAACAATGGCAAATATTTTTATGTCGTCAGCGTACAAAAGATATAAACAATGCACGAAACATTTAGTAACAGTGTTAATAAAAAGAATAAACAACAGCGGACCCAGGATTGACCCCTGTGGCACGCCAGAAGTAACTGGTTCCCATGTAGAAGTCTGTCCTCGTAATGATACGGCTTGTTGTCTTTTTGTTAAATATGAGATAAACCAACGTAATAAATTTCCTCTAATTCCGTTGTACATCATTTTTTTAATAAGAATAAGGTGGTCCACCTTGTCGAAAGCTTTTTTGAAATCGCAATATATTGCATCTACCTGGTGGCCTCGATCCATGCTAGTAAATAAGAAATTTGAGTAAATAAGTAAATTACTCGTGGTAGATTTGCCTTTTACAAACCCGTGTTGTTGTTCAGTAATTTTGGCAGAGAGCTGGGGATATATATTGTCATGGAAAAGTCTTTCCAATAGTTTAGGGATCGCCGAGAGAATGGATATTGGCCTATAGTTTTCCACTCTTTGACGCGAGTCACCTTTGTGGACCGGTATAATATAGGCCAACTTCCACCTATCAGGGAAAACCCTATAAATATTATGGTAAGCGGCACACACAGTGACGACGCAGCAGATCTAAGGAAAAACGCCGGTATTCCATCGTGACCCGCACCCTTATTTATGTCTATCGATTTTAAACTCGATTGCACTTCTTTTTCCGTTAGTTTAATTGTGTGAATGTGCGCAAGTCCAGAGTCCTGAACTTCCTCAAGTTGGTCAATGTTAATAATTGGGTCATTGATAGAGGAAGGTTCAAATGTTGACTTAAAGAATTCAGAGAACATATCACAAATTTCCTGGGCATCGTTAGATTTGCGCCCTTCGAAGGACATTGCAGCAGGGTATCCATACAAACTCCTTACAATATATTGCACAGAAGCAATACAACGCATTACCTAGTTATCTAAAACTTCCGGCAACGAACAAAAAAACATTTGCAAAAGCTCTTAAAAGCTATTTCCTCAGCAGTTTTATTAATGACTGACACATTCTTTCTTTGGAACTCCAAAATAACTTCTCCCTTTATTTATTTTAATGTATTTATGTTGTCTTGTCTTTAATCTAATGTTGTCTTTCCCGAAATGAGTTTTGTAAATTCACTGGGAATAATACATTATAAATTTGTTATCATTTTGTAATGTATTATCTTGTAATAAATAAAAAAAAAATAATATACACTTGGAAACAAATTCACCCCAAATATCGACATATTTAATATAAGTTAACCATTATTTAAGACTACCTGAATTATGTTTTTGAAGCTAAATATTTGTTATTTAGGAGCATCGCAAAGAAGCGATTGCATTTTTTTTTAAATATTCGTATAATATTTAAATTCACCTGTAAATGTGACCTGTATTATAATTTTTATGCCATGTGCAATTTTAAAAGGGGTTTTTGATTTTTTTTCTCATTTTTTCTCTTCTCTTTTCTTTCTTATATTATAGACCTACATTTTAAGTCAACTTTATATGGACCACGTATAATATAATTTTTTTGTTGTATAGATATTAAAAAAACCCTCTTATTGTCACTGTATCATTCAGTAAATCATGTTTAATGTATAATCTAATAGCCCACTAGGGCGTTTAAAATTGATAAATAAACAAAACAAAATATTAACTACAACATAAATATTAGATTACACAAAATATAGAATAATTGTCAGCCTGAAACCCCTATATAAATTGTAAAAAAATTTCCGAAAAAATATATGACGCTAAAGAAAGAAAAAAAAGAACCGCTGAAGTTTTAAAATCGCAGCAGCGGGTTTATATGTGCCAGTCATAATTATTAAATTTAAAAAAAGGTTTCATTATATATGCTTATACTATAAGTACATGTAAGTACAGTAGGGTTTAATAAATTCCCAATATTATCAGAAAAATCTGTTGCCACACCAAACATATATTGTATCTTAACATTTTCATTCCCCTAAACTGAATACAAGTGATTGTTTTGATTTCCAATGATACTGTTGATTAACTGTTACGATTGATCCTCAAAGATAATAATACGTTTATTCAATTCAATTCTGAATGTTCAAACTCGATACAAATTAAATGGCCACATTACCAAGGTTTCCGCACTTTGCGGGGGACGCAGCTAATACCGCCTCTATTAAAGGCCCTGACACTGACTGAAACCAAGATGGCCTCCGATTTTTAAGAAAACGTGTTTACATGGTGATGTTTATTTATTTAACTAAGTTATTGTCATAAAATAATGCAATTAATTGATAAACAAAAGGATTTATGTAATAATATATATATTCCGAGAAAAATATATGTTTAAAAAATTATAATTTTTGAATGATCGGAGCATTATCGGAGCTACACGAAGAAAACTTACTGATATTAAACATTGCAAATTTATTAAGAATCTCTTCAAATTATCCGTATTCCGAGTTAAATATCCGATGTCGGAACATGAGTTCATAAAAATTCTAATATTTTCGCATTTCGTCATTGTGTACAATTAGGACAAACCCAGGTGAATGAACACGTGTTTGATATGTTGCTTGTTTTAATGGTTGCTTGCGAAGTTAGTACAAGATAACAATGCATCCGCTGTTAGTAAGCTGGCTTTTTACACAGGCGGCATTGGCGCAGGGCGGTCAGGTGACAAAGCCGGGGGGTGGGCGGCAATGTGGGCGAGAAGGGTTGGGCGGCATCGAGCTGCCCAGTAAATTATTAAGCACCCGCTCGCCCCACCCGCACCATCTCTTGACGAGCCCCCCCTTCTCAAACGTAATGCTGAACAATGAAATGATATCGCGGATTTACGTTGATTTGACGACCAGAATGTTGTACGACCTTCACATAAATTGGTAGAAGAAATTTGATGACTTATAACGGGTTTTCCAATAAGAGGTGTTATTTTGAATAGACCGCTATTTCGGTAGATGTTACTTTTTGATTATTTGACAAGTAGAAACTACGCCATTAATAAAAATGGAACGATACACGCTTCAACAACGCATTGAAATTATTAGAATTCACTTGAGTGAATCAAATGCACATCATCTTGAGTGATGAGGCCCATTTCCACCTCGGTGGCTTCGTCAACAAGCAAAATTGTGGCATTTGGGGCTCGGAAAAACCAAGAGTTATTGTTTAAAAGCCTCTCTATCTTCAAAGTGTGACTGTTTGGTGCGGTTTATGGTCCGGCGGGGTCATTGGACCTTACTTTTTCGAAAATGAGGCTGGAGCAACAGTTACGGTGAATGGATTGCGCTATCGAGAGATGGTTAATGATTTTTTATGGGCAAAATTAGATGGTATTGATCTGGACAATGTTTACTTTCAACAAGACGGCGCTACGTGCCACACAAGCAACGAAACCATTGATCTTTTACGATTGAATATCAAAATAACACCTCTTATTGTAAAACCCTGTAACAAGTGAAATTTTGAGATATTAAAAATTTCAATGTTCTCTGTTATGATTTTGGCGCCCTCTCTTACCAGATGTTGTCTATGATCAATGCTATATTAACAATATTGGAAGCATTCCTAACAACTACGATGATTTTGTATTAACCACTCCTAAAACAGTAATTGTATTCTGTTTCTTTAATTTAGTCTTATTTCACGGTTGCAGTGTAGAGATTCTTTATCACAACGAAAATGTTCAGTGTCATTTCAATGAGAACCCCAACTCATTGAGATCAGGATGGTGCGAAATAGCATCGTGTCTTATTTTGTTTATTTCGAAGTTGATCTTTCTGTGAAAATGGAATTCAAATCATGATGCCAGAGTCTATCGTTAAATTTTTTTGACGAGTCATATAAACGGATGTTTTGTTATCGATATGAGAATGTTTAATTTATAAAGTTAGTAAGCAGTGTGTTTATCGACGAACGTTCGGCTACCATTAATATTTTCGGGAAGCTAAATAACATTTGTCTTTCTTGAAAATTATATTCTCATTTTCATATAATGACTAATGACAACGCCACCCTTTGATCTCAAACTACGTAACCGTACAATAAGTTACGATGGTAATAGGATTTGATTAAAAAAATATAACCACATTTTAATTTACCTGTTGGGCTGAAATCGGTGCTGACCTCACCAAGTAACGACAAAATTCTATCAA
The DNA here is from genome assembly GCF_061612785.1 of Hesperophylax consimilis. Lineage (NCBI taxonomy): Eukaryota > Metazoa > Arthropoda > Insecta > Trichoptera > Limnephilidae > Hesperophylax > Hesperophylax consimilis. The sequence goes on along the minus strand of NC_142840.1, from coordinate 8,799,030 downwards.
TTTTTTTTTAAATTTACTGCAGGAGTTTTAAGTAAAAGAACATATATTTCAATCACTTCATGAATCTACCGTATTACGTGTTTTGACATGAACATTAAAAAATAAATCTTGAAACGAAGGAGATAAACGAGGTTTGTGATAAGATTACCATAGTTATCACACTCAGAAGAAGATAACCGGGAAATGGGATTTACGAGTAACATTACTAAGAAATCTTTATGGCCTGGTACGGTAGGAGCCTATCGGCCTGGCAGCAGATGTCACCGCGGTGTGACACACCCGCCAGCTATGCCACTGTTTTATGTAAAACAACGAAAACATAATGCAGCTTTATTCATGATATCAGCTTATCGGTATAACTATGTAAGAATTAGATATGTACCTAGGAAAATAAAAGTATATATCTAATGTTTTAAATTTCGAACATTTGTTGATTTGCAAAAATGCGAAATTTAAATACTTATTTTGTCATTACGTAAATTTAATGCTCATGGGTAGAGACACCTATTCATAGAATTAACGATATTTTCGCGAATTAAAGAGATAAATGGTAGTTTTAGCGATAGTAAAAAAGATTTTTCAGTAGCTATAATCTTGCATTGACAGATCGTAGAACGAACATGACACACTCTACTGTAGAAACATGTGCCATGTTGAGTTTCAATCAATAATACAATAAACATGTTTCAAGTGATTTTGCTAATTTAATTGTTTTTCCGCTCTTGCCGACTCCCATTCCTTGACGTTATGCTATTTAGCTATAAACGCTATGAAAACGCAAAATTAAAGCTATAAATCTATTTTATCAATAATGAATGTTACATTTCTTAAAAATTAAAGCTATGAATGGGTGTCTCTACTCATGGGCAATGTCGCTGATATCAAAAGCACTGCAACTGACGTACTTTTTGCTTGCCATATTGACATTTCTAAAGCGCGTCTGTACATCATTGTATTGTTTCATATTGTAAGATCATTTGTCGTGCTTAGTGTATAAAAGATGTAGCCATCTTGCTTACTTGCTTTTCTGTAACTTTCCGTCATGTTTTTTTAGAATAAGTAAATTAAAAAATAAATTTATTTTAGGAAGGTGATAAGGTGATGTTTTTTTGACACAGAAAAAAAAACGAGTGCAAAAACGCGAGAAACAGGAGTGAGAGTGTTTTATTATATAGAGGGGGTATAAAGGGAAAACGGACAGTATCATTATATCCCGAATATTATTATTGTCAGCCAAGATGGCCTTCGTAGATTAATTGCTGGATCACCATAAAAATTACTTGGTTTGAAAGTGCTTCCAAAAACGGGATGTTTATATTACCTAGGTACTAGGTATACACATCGAGTTCCATGCCAACTTGAACAAACCTTTGGGGGTGGTTATTCAATCAAAGACAAAAGTTTTTAAATAAAGCTATTCTAATTGCAACACATCAACAACACATCGAGTTCCATGCCAACTTGAACAAACCTTTGGGAGTGGTTATTCAATCAAAGAAAAAAGTTTTTAAATAAAGCTCTACTAATTACAACAAAAATTATATGGTGAAATAAAATAAAAATAAAGGTTATTATTTTTCGGAATAACTTATTGAGTAAAACCTCAAATTATAATATTTAAATATTGAAGACAATATTAGTGATTTTTAAACGCAAATCTGAAACAGAAAAATCAGAAAAGGAAACGGTCACATCTGGGACTCGAACCCAGGACCCTTGTCTTTCCGGGACAATGCTCTACCAACTGCGCTAATGGGACCCTATCCTCATCGGTCACTTTTAACTGTATCATACTTCGAATAAGAACTACCAACGTTGTCTTCATTTTTTCACCGCACATTTTTATTGGCAACTATCTTTATGTATGATCGCAAGATTCAACCCGAACTAAATGCAATCCTAGACAGCGTCTTATAGATAAACCTATCTTATTGTTTTTATTTTTAATGTGCGACATCTATTGACTTTTTCTGCAAGTCTAGAAATGAATTATTATTTTTCGGAATAACTTATTGAGTAAAACCTCAAATTATAATATTTAAATATTGAAGACAATATTAGTGATTTTTAAACGCAAATCTGAAACAGAAAAATCAGCAGTTGGTAGAGCATTGTCCCGGAAAGACAAGGGTCCTGGGTTCGAGTCCCAGATGTGACCGTTTCGTTTTCTGATTTTTCTGTTTCAGATTTGCGTTTAAAAATCACTAATATTGTCTTCAATATTTAAAAAAATAAAGGTGTTTATATAACGCTTTGTAAACCACACAAAACAAAGAAATTTATCATAACTTTTTTATAATTTGGGCACTTAGTGGGAGTGACATTGGGGAGTGACGTTAATTTTGAAAAATGGCAGATCATTAAGAATTTGATCGTTATCTCGCAATAAAAAAAACATTGTACAGTAAATACTAATCTACATTTTTGGAGGCGAGATTGGGTACAGCCGCCCCGGGAACCATGTATTGGATAACCAACACCTCTGTCATAGGTCACTTAAAATGGTTCGCTTTTTTTAGTGATTTGGCAGGGGTGCCCAAGTTCATCGGATGTAGGTGTGTTCAGGATGCGCCTGCCCACCAATTGCTAGGCGTGTCAGATCGGTAGAGGGTGGTTTGGGGAGATCCTTTGACCCATCTTCTTTCGCCGCAGTGGAAGGGATTTATTCAAATGTCCGTTACTCCTCGATACATTGATCCCTAGATTCCTACCCAACCCTTGTAACTTTTATCTTCCCAGAACTTCCTCTCCTTCCTTTCCTTAAAAAATATCCTCCACACTGTATCCCAAAAGATGACATAGTGCGTTCTCTGTGGGGTTAACGTAAAAAAACAACTATCAAAACTGAGATAGATACATCATAGACAAGTCGATAAGCACTTGTCTGTTGTCATTGTTTACGTTTTAAACCACAGCGAGTAGGTGTATCGGAAGTAACGTGTTTTCAAAGAAAATGAGACGTCTTTCTCTCTGTTCCGGGAAGCAGGCATTTCAGCCTTTCAGAACAATTCAGGCATTCAATAAACAGGCGGCTGCTTCTCTATGGGAGATCTCACAGCTTCTATATGTAAAGTGCAGATCGTGTAGTACCTGTTTGCTTACGTAGGTAGGCAATATGGGCATGTTCCAGTGCGTGTTTTACACAAAGCAGACTATTTCGAGCGGCATTATAAGCACCTTTTCTTGTGGAGTAACTTTAGAATACCTGGAATTTTCCAACTTTAATTTCATTAGGTAGGGTTAGTTCAGATGGTGTAATATTGGATAAGGTTTCGTTGATTAACAGAGTAGTGACTTCATATTTTATCTTGCCGGTTAATTCTATAATAATAACAAGAATAATATGAAAACCGAACGCCTAAATACTTTTAGGAAAATATCTTTCTTTTAAATTTATTCTAAATAGCCCTTATCCTTTGGTCCGCTAGCTCGATTTAATCTATATGTAAAGTCGGGCAGATTGTCTGTTTGTTAATTGTCTTTTAGCCTTATGCACATAAGTTCATAAATTTGCAACTCAAATAATTCTTGACAGAAGACTTTGAAGAAACTTTCCCTACCATTCCGTATTTTTCTCTCAGCACATTCTAAATAGGCGTTAAGCTCCTTGAATACAATTCGCTTCCGTCGATTTCCTGGTAAGTTATTTATTACAATCACCTAAATAATCTCCTTTCAGCGACGAAGCGTCATGCACAACTGGCCAGCAATAACATTATCGCCGGGGTTCAGAGCCGTCCGACAACTCCGATGAATAATCTCGTGGATTGCGTCCATAGCAACTAGATTGTGCCGGAACTGAGAGAGGCTGTGCTACGTCTGTGTTAGTGGATGGACCGGTGTGGATTCTCGATGAAGTCATTTCACACGAACAACGAGTAGTTCGACCCACTCGTGGCTCGAGTCGAATGACTTTTGTTGTTTGTAGTATGTAAGATTGTACCGTCGACGATTCTCAAGAATAAGAATGTCGAACAATGTATTTACTTTCAACGGTAATCGCGAGTGATCTGGATTGGAGAATTGACACCCTGGACTCAAGAAGTTCGACCCACTCGTTGTTCAAGTGAAATGACTTTTGATGTTTGGCGTATGTACCTTCGACGAGTCTCAAAAAACGACAAAGAACGTCAACCCTTGTATATACTTTTGGACTGCAATCGCGAGTGGCCTGGATTGGATAATCGACACCCTGGAGTGGTTCGACCCACTCGTTGTTCGAGTGGAATGACTTTTGATTTTTGTCGTATGTAAGTATGTACCTTTGACGAGTCTTGAGAATAAGGACATCGACCAATGTATGTACTTTCGACAGCAATCGCGAATGACCTGGATTGGAGAATCGACACCCTTGACTCGAATAACGAAGAGCGGTGAAAATTTCACAAATTTGTGGCTAAAGCCGACCTCGGAGCGAAACGCGAGTTTATAGTAAAAAACGTCGTAAAATCTCGCAGATTTGTTAATATTTAAATGTATTGTGCAGACGTGGGGTCTGTAATGTTCTCAGCCGATGTTAGATTGTGTATTTTTAAAGAATGTATATGAACGTGCAGGTATATTTGCGTTTAAAGTAACTAGCTAAAGGGATAACATAAAATGGAATATACTTCTAACTTTCCAAGATGAGTTAAAAAAAACTCTTGTAACAGGAACACAGGTGTTTAAAAATGGTTAAATTTCAGTTTGATCGCAGAAAGAGTGTAGATTATTTTTATCGCTGTTGTGGTCTTAAACTATAGTTTAACGACAAGTAGAAAATACCACTTCCCCAGCAGAGGGCAACTCCTCGCTTCATTATTTTCTACACGAAAAATTCCTGCCGGATAATTTTTAAACAGATCTACTTTAAAAACCTACGTCTTATAACTTATTTTTGTAGACATTAATTCACTGTCTTCATAGCGGGATCAAACATTGAACGTACGCAAAAAAAAACAGTTTTATATTATTTATTTGAGCATTGCAGAAAATGTTTACCTACTTCTATCGCTAATAGTAAAATCCGTATTATGATATGTTATATTCATAACAGAAAAAGTGTTATTCTCTCTCGTTGACGGAGAAAACGTGTTATTCTCTCTCGTGCACGGAGAAAACTTGTTATTCTCTCTCGTGCACGGAGAAAAACGAGTACTGCTAATGTATTATGAATCTCTTTAAATTATTCGTAATCCGGTTAAAAACGGGATTGCAGTCCCTTATCGAATGAACTAATAGGATTTTTTTAGTAAAACAGAAATATGTATTATCACGCAGTCGAAACACCTGTTTATAAAATTCATAATATTTTCGCATTTCGTCATTTTATATTAACAAGGCTAATGCCGGTGCATGAGCACGTGTTCCGATATATTGCGATTTCACTAAAAGTTTATCAGGAAACGGCCCGAAATCCCGTTTTTAACCGGATTACGAAACATTAGATGAAGTTTTTAATAAATCCGCAATACTCATTTTTCTACGTGTGCCCAAAAAGTCTCAACATTACGCGAATTACCAAGGCACACGGTGCAATTTTTTTACACAGTTCCGGCTTACAAATCTTTTGAAATTTAAAAGATAAACAAAATAACTTCCACGAATGTTAAAAATAAATTTAATGTTTAGATTTCCTTTCCAATGTCAGTTACAACAAATGTTGATACATTTTTGAAAGGTTAATCAGACGTAACTATCAAACATCATAACAGACAGACTGACAGCAAAAGAAAAAGTTTTATTTTAATATACTAGTAAAAATATTTCGGAAGTTCATTGATCTCTTTAAAACCCTCAATCAACCAACTCTATTTATTAATTGTAATAAGTTATTGTGAGACTCAATTGATAACATTTAATGAACAATAATTTACAATATCACTTGAGTCTCATAATAACTTATTACTATTAATAAGTAATAAGTTATTATGAGACTCAATTGATAACATTTAATGAACAATAATTTACAATAAAATATTAGAATACAGCAACTGATAAACCTTTGGCTTTTCTTATAAATAATGTATTCGGAGTAAATTTTGCCATTTTCAATATAAAACGTGACTTTTCGAGCGTATATTTCATATCTTTCATCGGAAAAACGTCGGATTCCGAATTCCGGATTCCGAGAGCCGAGAGTCATGGCTTTAATCGAATACTCTGTATGAAGAGGTAATCTCACTTTAGGACCTATTCATGATAATATTTTCATCGACTTTTTGACAATTTTTTCTCAGTGCCTTCTTACAGTGACATACATTATACCGAGAAGAGTATTTATCTTTATACAAATTGTCAACACATAGTCGGTACCTACATAGGTACAGGGTGCTAAGTGAGATAGGTACCTGACTACTTTAACCGACTATTACTGAGCTAGTTTGGGGTTAAAATATACTTAGCATTTTGCTCTCCTGTGACAATATTTGATATTATAAATCACACAATTTGTGTTCTATAAGCAAGAAGAATAAGAAAATATCGTCTAGACAACAAACACATGTATATATACAGCGTTTTATTCACCCTTTAAATTGATGTCGATTAAACGTTTTACCACTTCAAAGCGGTGCAGTAAAAGGCATAAGCATCATCTAAAATATTTGAAAACTACAACACAATAACTTAAAACAATTAATTTAATTGTTGCCACCAACAAACAAACAGCATAAACTTCAGACGTTCTTAATACAGGGTTTTCCAATAAGAGCTGTTATTTTGATATTCATTCGTAAAAGATCAATAGTTTCGTTGCTTGTGTGGCACATAGCGCGGTCTTGTTGAAAGTAAACGTTGTCCAGATCAATACCATCCAATTCCGGCCATAAAAAATCATTAATCATCTCTCTATAGCGATCCATTCACCATAACTCTTGCTCCAGCCTCATTTTCGGAAAAGTAAGGTCCAATGACTCCGCCGGACCATAAACCGCACCAAACAGTCACACGTTGAGGATAGAGAGGCTTTTCAACAATAACTCTTGTGTTTTCCGAGCCCCAAATGCGACAATTTTGCTTGTTGACGAAGCCACCGAGGTGGAAATGGGCCTCATCACTCAAGATGATTTGCATTTTCATTCACGTGAATTTTAATAATCTCAATGCGTTGTTGAAGCGTGTATCGTTCCATTTTTATTAATGGCGTAGTTTCTACTTGTCAAATGACAGCTTTAAAAGTAACATCTACCAAATAGCGGGCTATTCAAAATAACACCTCTTATTGGAAAACCCTGTAGTTATCAACGAAATGGTGCATCCAGCCAATTGAAATATATCGCTTTCAATTCTTAGTGAACTGTAATACATTTCTAGGTATGCAAATAATATATTTCCAAAACACCGAATGCTATCGTCAAAACTTGCATTTGTAGTGTTATTTTTACTTTACAATAGAATTTTTGTGAACGGTGTACACCTTGAGTCCAAAAAATGATGTTTCTAATTTTCTCTTATAATAATTGAAAACAAATTTCCTGTGAAATCATAACATTTCTAAGAAGCTACTTAAATTAATTATAAACCTCTAGCAAATTTTTTTTTAAATTCAATTACGAAATTATACAGAAAGTCTCCATCTCAATGATAATTCTTTTTTCAATTTTTCTTCAGGCAGGTACCTAGGTACAATAATATTTATTGATTATTCCTATTTAACAGCTCGTAGAAACTCTTTTGGTATAAAACGTCAGTATCAAACACGGTTATAATCTTAAACGGAAATGGAACGTACTAAGAAATTACAGACAGATAAACAAAATTACATTCGATTAACCTATTGCTATGTTTGCAAATCCCAAGGGACTTAACAGCACATTATTTGTATTATAAAAAGGCATTTCGAATACAAATCTCACCAAAACCTTCTAATAATTTATGGACAGTGTAAAAAGTTTTGTCCAGCATCTCCTTTGCAGTAATCGAGCGCTACTGATTATTTTGATTAGTGCTAGTTTTTCAGAAAGGCATACGCAAAACAATTAAGTACTTAAGTGTTATTGAAGAAGAAGATAAGACTGATGAATCTGAACGAGACATGAAACAGAACAAGACACACAAAATAAAAAGATAAGGATCTCAACTGGGAATCGAACCCAGGATTTCTGTCTTATCGGGACAACGTTTTTAACCACTCGACCATAGGACCTATTTATTATACGTAATTTTTGTCGATCTCATATTTCAAATTCAGAATTAATTAAAAATATTTTTTTTTAGATATAATTTTGAATGAATACAAGGTTCCAAAGAACTGGTTTCTAACCTAGATAGTATCTCAGATAAATATTTCCGATTTTTATTTATATGGTTAAGGTTAAGTTAAGTTTTTTTTTTCGTCTTAAGTTTTATTAAAAATATCAGATTTTGAGTCCCACATACCGCAATATTATGTTTTATCACAGAATTTAGTATGTGTCAAAGCTAGAACTTAACGCACCAAAACCAATAACAAAGGCATTCAAACACGTTACGAGTGTCCCGAGCTAAAATTATGACCCATGAGGAAATTATTACGAAAACCATTTCGCGTTTAATACGTTTTCAAGAAAAGTTCGGATTACTGCCAACTGTTCGAGAGGTCTTCAAGTAACGTTGTTTATTTTTCAATTTTTTAAAAGCTTTAAATTATATAAATTTCCTGTTAATGTCAGTAATGGAGATAAAAGACTCAATAATTTTCAATGTAAGTATCTTCAAGAAATAATAAAAGTAGGTATTTTATACATGGTGTCCGAAAACTAGTGTTAAAAGCGGGAAAGTCGTGAATCTACATTTGGAGTTGATAACTTTTTTTATTTTATGTTTAATTTTTTTACGAACTAGAATATTATAAGTCAAATTAAAAATATTTAAAAAAATCTGTTTGATGTTTATTAAAAGTTTTTTTAACATTTAGTTGGTGAAAAAATTAAAGAAAAACGAAATGTTTACATCGAGTATTTTTGGGTTCTCTATGCGATGTAGATTTACAGTTTCGCGCTTGTACCTATCACTAGTTTCCGGACACCGTGTATAGAAAGAGAATAGTAATTGTCATTGTTTGTCATAAATGTTAAATAATAGGCATGAAATTTGTTTTGATGTGATGTAATTACATTATTTATTATTCTCGAATAAATTAAGCACCATGAACTGTTTGCATAATTGATCCACTAAATTTTATATATATTTTTTTAAATTTAGCGACTTCTCCAATATCTTGGACGTATTTATGAGAAAAGAAAACTTTACGGCTTCCTTATTTAAGTTCCGTTTCCCACAGTTTTTTCGGTCTGTATACATTGAACAGCGTTAATAAACTTAGAATTCATAAAATCTGTCAAAAAATTAAACAAAAAAAATACACATTTACATAAAATTAATAAAAAATAAATTGATTATGAGTAATTACCAGTTGTATATGTTTCCAATTTCGAAAATGACCCTTAAATTCAAGGCGAATTTGAGTTTTTCTAATGTGAATAATTTCACGAAGGAATATTTCATATTTCACGCACCGACAAGCGAAATTAGTATGTTTTATTATAACTAGTTGATAGTTATTACATATATAGTATACGAGTACAAGTTTCACTCCAACTTAAATTGGAAAGATAATCTGAGAGTAGAAAAGTTAATCCTTGTGGGAAACGTACGGCATGAAAGGCTCCCGTAAGGATGGAAGCTTCTCTGAAAAGGCGGGAGGCACCAGGGCTGGGGAGATTAGCGAGAGGAAAGGGTCGTTTGATATTGGGAAAATAGGTTATTGGAGTATTGAGAGCCTTGGGAGTCGAAGCTGCGGTCATGGACAGGATAGGCTTGGCTAAAACTATTTTTCTGATCACAGATGCGTCGTCAGAATAATATAGTTTTTTGTTAAAAAGAAAAACATTACCTAGGTTACGAATAACCTGATCTCAGATCTTAATTCTATGATGTGAGAACCTGACAATGTTTTCCTATTTCCATCAACTTATGCTGAAAATGTTACTTGCGCAATGATTGGGTAATCAGTTGAAGATCTTGAACAGTGAGCTCTGGAGTTATGAACTTTCTTTGTGAACTGTTTCCATCCTAAAAATTGAGATTTCATGAAAGCGTCTACATATTTGTCTGAATTTAAAATGACGAAATGTTTTAGAGCAATCTATATCAATGAACGGAAGGTGAATTGAAATCATACGAAGTAATAAATGCTCTGCCATCAAAAGACTGAATAAAAGTAATTTTGTCTTTATGAACTTGTAAGCAATAAAATTATTGAAAGGTTCGCTAAATACCAAATCTGTGGACATTCTAAATAGGCACAGTAAAAATAAAAAGATTTTGTGTTTCAAGAAACCGAAAAGTCTTTTTAAATTGTAATGCTTTTTGTTGGTTCTAAAATATCTACATTGCCAACAAATATTTTTGTAACAAAGTTCGTTACGTTTCGGCTTCACCATCAACATCAATTAAAAGGCTGATTTTAGTACCACGTTATAATTGCACTATGTTAACGATTATTTAAAACAAATTCTCAACATTCTCGCGCAAACTCCGAAAGCCAACCGAGAAAATAACTTTACGAAGTTGAGCCACCCTTATTATGATTTGTTGTTCTTTTTCGGATCGGGTAATATTTTTAGCCGTTTTTTTCAAATAGGCAGCATTTTTACTTACCTTAAAAAAGGTTTTTTTAAATAAATCTAAATAGTCGCCGTTATTTTTGATATTGGAGGTAAATATCAAAGACGTGACTAAAATCGAGTTAGCATTTGTAAATATGAGTAAAAGCGCCTATGTCCTAAATTGATTTGATATGATTTAAATTAAATAAACAACATTTTATACACCACAACTTAATCAAAATAATCGACATTTTTCAAAACTTGTAGCGTTATTATTCAAAACCGATGGTGTCTTGGACAATCAAGTAAATTGTTTTTTTTTTTTTTTAGATAGTTTTTTTATTTTTTTATTTTTTTATTTTTTATTTATTTATTTATTTATTTTTTAAAGAAAGCAAGACAAAAATATATATTACAGTAAATAATAAGATAAAATACAGAAAAAAAAATCAGAAAAGTTCCAATAAACTACTTTTCAGTAGTTTGTTGATGGCAACTTTTCACATAAAAAATGTTAAAAAAAGATAAAACTAATTTTACTTAATGACAACAGTGATAACAATAAAAAATAACAATTTGTTTTA